>NC_060162.1:30066822-30110565 GCF_021292245.1 Micropterus dolomieu | reverse complement strand
CCGCATTTCCGACGAGGGCATGTAATACTTATTTCGTCCACTTGGGGGAGCTCAGGTTACATGAGGAAAGCTTGGATTAAATCAAAGATCGTCTCTCCTTAGGAACCGGGGAATTTGTTGATTCATCCTTAAATTCAAGCTGGCGATTAAGAGTATAGTAAAACATCTTTGTCATCATTTCTAAAGGGATTTTGTAAGAAAGTATTATGAACACGCATTGATTACATTAGATGAAGGAGTGTCTTGCTGAAAATAAAAACACTGCACCAGTAACTTCTTTTCAGCACTAATATCAACAACAGATAGCAACAACAGTTAACATAACTACTCAAATAGAGGCAAACATATTCAGGTAACTTAAGATTTAATTAAATTTAATTAGATGCTTTGAGTCTTTCGGAGACTGCAGTCCTTTGTCATCCAAAGTTCAGTGTCTGGAACATGTCACACTTAGGTGAGACAAGGAGTATCCTTTTGATGTGGTAATAAACAAAGAATAAGGTCAGTTTCCACGGAAACGTGTGTGGTGGGGTAAGTTTTGATAGGCTGTTCAGGGAGATGCCAATGGCTGGTTCGTGTCCTTTTGTCAGTTTAACAGTCAGGCCCCGCGTTATCAGCTTCGGAATCAAAAAGGTGCCAGTTTTATGGTCGGGCTAGCACTTAGAGAAAGCAACTTTGACCCCTCCCCATCTTCTCTGGGGAGGAGAAAGGAATTTAGGGTAGCTCCAAATTTATTCAATGTGAAATGCACAAATCCACATCGTTGTTCACTACATTTGTATGTGTTTTGCATCACATAACGCACAGTGAACCAGTTCAGTTTTTGAGGCACCTTTTTGTTTACTTGAAAGGCTCCACAGCTCAAAAGAAAATTTGAAAATATTAGCCCCTGCGCCACATTCATGCTACATGAACAAATCTTTAGGGAGATTTGCATGATAAAAAAACACAACAAAGCCTCAAGGATCCATACCCTAAACTCAACAGGAAGTCAGCCTTTTTGACTTGAAAGAGCAATTTTAACCCATATTTCACCATTTACATGGTCCGTATTTAAACAAACTCCTCCTAGAGAATTAGTCCGATTTTTGCTGTGCAGTCTGTGACAATTAAAAGTTGTACAAACGGTGAGTTTCCATCCACGTGCCTGTGGCGTGGCATGGAAAATCTACAATTTGCCATGAAACAGGAAGTTGTTATAACTTAAGTGTACATGCTCTGTACATCTGCACCAAATTTTACACGTATCATGACAGTCCCGCTCTGAACACATCCACATGCCAATATTCACTCAAAGTCATAGCAAAACCTGCTGGCAACAAGAAATGACACGTTTTACACTGTGATGAACTACTTCTCGCAGGTTCGCCATATCAACTTCAAAACTATCCCACAAAACCATTAACACATTGGGCCAATCCCTGGCGCCCCCTGGTTGCGTGTCGAAGTGTCCTTGGGCAAGATACTGAACCCCGAATTACCCCTGTTCCACCAGTGTATGAATGTGTGTGAATGTTAGTTTCTGTTTGAGCACTTAGGCTCAGTGTGTGAATGCAGATGTAATGTAAAAGTGCTTTGAGTGGTCGAAAAGACTAGAAAGGCGCTATACAAATACGGAGCATTTACATTAATCCATGACGCTGGCATGGTGGTGAAGTTTCCCATGACACAGGAAGTTGTTGTAACTTTACTGTACATGCTCAGATCTGATTCAGATTTGATAAGAGTCCCACCCTGAACACATGTACATGCCAACATTCACCCATAGTCATAGCGCCACCTGCTGGCAACAGGAAGTGACCTTTAACGAAGCCGCCACCACGGCACGTTTGACCTACATGCACGAAATTCTGTGGCACATGTATCATGTCCAGACGTACATAAAAGCCTCTTGGAGCCATTGCCTAAACCAGGGGTTCTTAACCTTTCTGGCAGTCCGACCCCTTTCTGAAGTTGAAAATATTTAGCCTTAAACCAACCATCATTAAGATGAAGCCCCTGGACCAACTGGTAGGCTACTACTAGCGGTGTGTCCACTTTCTGAGCGTGCCTATGGGGTGGCATCCAAATTCGATGATTCGCTATGAAACAGGAAGTTGTAACTTCAGTGCTCACAACTGCACCAAACTTTACAAGTTTGATTACAGTCCTGCCCTGAACACGTTTACAAGCTAATATTCACTCATAGTGAAAAAGTGACTACTCCTAGGCTGTGATGAACCATTTCTTGCAGGTTGACCGTATCTACTTCAAACCTATCTCAGAAAACCCTTAACCTGTAGGGTTGTAACCTAAAGCTTGTGAGTTTTCCTTCAACGGCGTATCCATGGGTTGCTGAGATTCAAATCTCTGCAAACATTACTTTGTATTTGAGTTCCTTCTTTTTATGGTTTTGCGCCAGCAAATATTCAGAATTTCAAATTTGTTACTATTCTCCCAGTGTATTATCTTGTTTTCCGGGTTTGAAACCTTGTAAATGGTGATCTGAAAACTGGTACACATATGTTGGCAATAAGCTAATAAGTGGACCTTTATTGTTATTTATTACCATTATTGTTGTAGATCGTAATTACTTATACAAACAGTACCAAAAATATGGTATTTTTGTTTAAATACAATGAATTTCTTTTGAGCTCTGGCTCCTCTATTCTACTACATAAACACGGCCTGGTGTTTATGTGCTTGGCATGCAGAGTAACACAGCCATCTCCAACCATTCAACCATTTTGAAGTTATTCAAGTGATTAACAGGCTCCTTTTATTGCTCCTGCATTAGCCTGCTTTACTCTGACCTGATAAAAAGTGCATACTTCCTTTTCCTCTGGCAGTCTGGCCCTGTGTGACAAACAGTGGCGAGGACTGAAGGGGGAGGGGTGGCAGACAAAGAGGAAGAAGAGATTAGAGATACTGAGATGCACATGTAAACCCCTGCTGCATTCAAATCTGCCTTCCTGCTACCTTTGTGAAACCTAACCTAGATTGAAGAAAGGCCAAACTCCAGGAGCTCGGGGCTTCTCATCTGCTTGCAGGAGAACAAACTGTTCTCTTTCACTGGCCCATTCAACATGGCCGTGAACAAAAGAGACTTCACTGTGCCTTGTTTGGTCACAAGGCTGTATGCATCAGTCTCAGGCAGGATCTCAAGTTTTTGACTACATGTCAATCATGGAGAACAAATCTTTAAGACCTCAAAATGTTATCCACAGTCATTATCTACAGCAGTAAACAAAACTAGTCGGTAAAGTAGAGAAAACGCCTTCAGCTAGTAACTTGAGCTGCCAGTTGTTGAGCGTTGGCTCAGCTCTGAATGTGCACACTGTGGAGAGACTGGGACCAGGATGTTTTCCCATCAGTTTAGTGATTACCCAGTCTGCCAGGCATGTTGCACTCATGGGAACAGAAAACGCCTTTCACACCGATACGTAGGATTTCCAGTGAGAAAACACATCTGTAGCATTTCTCCAGTTTTCCATGAGAATTACATCAATCACTCATGTAGCTTTACAAAAGAAATATAAATATTTATTTTAAAAATATTACATATGTATGTATCATAAGCACAAGATGCTTTTTCACCATGTTTTTACAAAATAAAAAATATTTCCATCAAAGGTTGGCCTTTTTTCAAAACACAGTAAAATCCAAGGTAATCCCACCCACTTTGATTTTTTATCAACATACTGAGGAAATGGTAATGTCATATACACAATATCTGTTTGTGGACCTAGAGCGTGACAAATGCTTTTTTATCCTGTTTAGACAGCTAAAGATAGTGGTCTTGGTTAAATATTGAAAAGTCAACATGACATACGTTCACTATATTTAACCAAAACCACTTTCCTTCCTTAACTTTAACCAAAGTGTTTGTGGTGACAAAGTCTTTTTATTTCTTTCTTACTTTTTATGTCCACCCTCCACCCGACCACCACCCTGTGCAGTAAAAGAATGTCAAACTTCAGTCAACATAATCTCCACAGGAATTACATATACCCACTAAATATATTTGGCAAAACCATTCAGCCATAAATGTAACTTCTAAGAGACAGGGATTGTATGGCTAGAACTCACAAATTCCTAAGTCTAAGTCACAGTTGACTTAAACACATACCTCCTTTAAGATAGATGGAAATTCCAAAAAAGTCCTCTTTTTTGAGAGCAATGAATGTAAATGAACTCTACAAAAAACTCTTAAACAGTTCAGTGTTTAATATTTCTGAGGATCTAGTGACAGAAATGAGATATAAGATCCATAATTATGTTTTCAGTGGTGTATAAAGACCTTCCATAATGAACCATTATGTTTTTATTACCTTGGAATGAGACATTTCTATCTACAAACGGCGTTACAGAGCGCGTTTCATCACTACGTTCTTCTTCTTCTTCTTCTTGTAGAATTCTGTGTAGATGCTCATCACTACATTGAATACGCATGTAGTAAAAAAGTTTTTTTCCCCTCTTCAACAAATTCATCATGAAGCTACACACATGCTCAGAATAAAGCATGTGCTGCAGTGTTTGTGTTCCTGTGTTTGAGCTGCATCCATGAACCATCGGATGCAGTTTAATTTCCCCAGTATCTCAAGATACTGAGGTCATTTAGGGGAGTCACATTTTCTGACGGCTGATTCAGAGGTGTGTCAAGCAGGCTACAGACTCATTTTAATGTTGTTCAGAATTTTTCAAAGTAAAAGTTCTCAAATCAACGGAAAAAAAGCATTGCTGCAAACATTCGCGCACTTTTATTTTGCAGGCAAAACCACTAAAGAGGAGGTGGTTATGTGAGTTACTGTTGCTGACATGACTGAGATCTATTTCAGTACCGCTGTCAAAGCATGATAATCTGACCATGGGCCAGATATTATTGCTGGCACACAGTTTTGACAGTCCAAAATCACCAAGAAAACTAACTTGTTTTTCTTGTGAATGACGCAAAATTTATAATGGACTGTGGTGACAATGACAACGTTTCACACTCTTGGCTTACATTTTCCATGTTATCTGTCAGTGGCGAAGTCGCAATAATAAATGGTTTTACTGTATAATTAGGTAAATATAATTTCTTAATACTATGTCTACCTAAAGAAACCTCACTTCTTGAGTGGCAACTCTCTGCTGTCTCAGAAGAGACACCTTTTGTGCTGTGTCAGTCACCGTAGCTGTCCTACACTCTTAGAAGGGGGGAGGGGAGCGCAATTCGCAACCTCACCGCTAGATGTTACTAAATCTTACACACTAAACCTTTAAACCTCTCAGGCCTATATCATTCCCTTATTTTTCTTATGTCACATGACTAAATAGACTTAGTATATAAAGAAACCTAAAAGATTAACCTCATGTGGAATAAAATCACAAAACAACGATGTGATGTGAGGACAGAGACTGTTGTGCACACATCGTTACAGAGATTTGCCCCATCAACATCCCCGATCAAGCACTCAGCAGGTGGTCCATGTTCCGAGTCAAGATGGTCTCTGTTTTCCAAATGTCAGACTGTTTATTGTGAAGATGAAACTTTCATATTATCATCTGGTTTGTGCTGTTTACATTCATCCGAGATGCAAATTCAAAAAATGCACTGTGGAATGTTCGGGGTGTATACGTGTAGCCTATGTAAATAACTGTATATATTGTTTTATTTTATATGTTACCATATTTTAATATAGGCCTACACTTAACTATATGTTGCGTGTGTTGCATGAAGGGACTACAAATGTTTTCGTTATACAACCTTGTACTGACAAATAAACAAACAATTGTATCTTGTATCCTTGTATCTTGTATAACAGGTGACGAAGTTATGTACTGTAGGGTTAAAACACACAAAAAAGGATCTTACATAGACTAAGATATGCAGTTTCTTGTGTTGTTGCTATCTTCTCATAGCTGAACTTGAGGTCTGCTGAACATCTTGTGTTGTTCTCATGTGCACTACACCACATGCTCCAGTGCCCCAGGTCATTTCCTACCACACAGCGTTCTTCTATTATTCCTGCTTACCCCTGAACACAGCCCTTCCTCATTTCCTTGTTTCCCAGTTCATGGCCCCCAAAGTGCTCCTCAGACATATTGTTGGGACCCCCTGACCTGTAAAACAGTCAATGCATGAGTCTTTGTTGGCTCTTAAGGAAATTAAAGATTATCACTGAAGGGGGCGATGAATGAACAGTGGCTGAATGATGTAAGTGACTGACCCAATATAATTATATTTGCTGATTTTTCAAAGGAAAACACATACACAGACAGTTCTCCACTTTCAAGTCAAATGTGTAGACTAGATCACTGCCATGTTATATTTTATTGCTACTGTGTAGAATACTGCTGGTAAAAAGCACCTTATTAGTTTAAAGTGCTAGCAAACCACGTTATTGCGCTTATGTGTATATAGCAAAATAAAAGTGCGCAATACACTACTTTAGAATTCATTATTAAATTTTGCGCATAACAACGTATGATTTTCTTGCAATTAATCCATCCATCCATACATCCATCGTCAACCGCTTATCCTGCGTACAGGGTCGCGGGGGGCTGGAGCCAATCCCAGCTGACATCGGGCAAAAGGTGGGGTACACCCTGGACAGGTTGCCAGTCCATTGCAGGGCCACACAAAGACAAACAACCACTCACGCCTAAGGACAATTTAGGGTCACCAATCAACCTAGCTTGCATGTCTTTGGATGGTGGGAGGAAGCTGGAGCACCTGGAGAGAACCCACGCAAAAACAGGGAGAACATGCAAACACACAGAAAGGCCGGGGGAACTGGGGTTGGAACCCACTACCTTCTTGCTGTGAAGCAACAGTGCTAACCACTGCACCACCGCGCTGCCCCCTGCAAGTAATCACGCTTACAAATTTTAATCGCTGCCCAGCACTAGTAATAATGTCCAGTATAATAACAAACTAAGTATCCGTGTGTCAGACACTTAGAGGGAGGACTTTTAAAGTTTGATGGCCACAGGCAGGAATAATAATAATAATAATAATAATAATAATAATAATAATAATAATAATAATTATAATCTTAATTTGTAAAGCACTTTTCAAAAACAAGTTACAAAGTGCTTTAACAAGTGTAAAGACAATAATACCCAAAAGACAATAATACAAAAACAATACATGATAAAAGCAAGATAACATTGAAAAGACTAAAATACACGTTTAAGATAAATATAAAATTAGTAAAATAGAATAAAATAAAAGGGATAAAATAAAGTCAAATTAAATCGGGAAAGGCTCTCCTATAAAAGTACGTTTTAAGAAGGGACTTAAAAGAGTCCACTGACTCAGCAGACCTGATTTCCTCGGGCAGGCTGTTCCAGAGCTTCGGGGCCCTGACAGCCCCTTTAGTTTTCAGTCGAGACTCTGGAACAGACAACAGACCTCTGCCCGAGGATCTCAAGGTACGTGCTGGTGCTTATGGGACTAAATGGTCAGAAATATAACAAGGTGAGAGGCCATGAAGAGCTTTAAAAGTGATCAATAAAATTTTAAAGTCTTTTTGACCACTCAAAGCGCTTTTACACTACATCTGCATTCACCAGTCACACACATTCATACACTGAGCCTAAGTGCTCAAACGGAAACTAACATTCACACTCACTCATACACTGGCGGAATAGCCGCCAGGGGCAATTCGGGGTTCAGTATCTTGCCCAAGGACACTTCGACACGCAACCAGGGGGAGCCAGGGATTGAACCGCCGACCTTCCGATTAACGGCCAACCCGCTCTACCTCCTGAGCCACAGCCGCCCCTTTAAAATAGGGATAATGTGGTCATATTTCTTTGTTCTGGTTAAAAGCCTGGCAGCTGAGTTCTGGACAGTCTGGAATCGATCAGTAGATTTTTGGGTTAAACAAGTGAAAAGGCTGTTGCAATAATCCAGGCGTGAGATGAAGCCGTGTGGTCTCTGTGTCCTTAAAAGTTAACATAGATCAAATTTTTGCTATATTTCTAAGGTAATAAAAACATGATTGAACAAGCTTTGTGGTGTGCTGCTCAAAATTTAAATACTATCAAACCAAACACCAAGGTTCTTTGCAACAAGCTTAATGTGATTTACTAGGGAACCAGCAAATGGCAGTATTTGTTTTGCCATCTGCTGGGACCCAATGACCAGGATTTCAGTGTTGTTCAGCTGGAGGAAATTATTTGACATCCAATTCCAAAAGGCAGGTGGTAAGTGAACTCAGCATTCCAGGTTCTGTGGATCTGACAGGCAAGTACATTTTTGTGTCATCAGCATAAATATGAAAAGAAATACCATGTTTACTGATAATATGTCCAAGGGGAAGCAGATACAAGGAAAACAAAATGGGTCCTAAGACCTACCCCTGAGGCACACCATATTTAACTGGACAGAAGAAGACATAGTTGTTTACAGACACGCAAAACTTCCTATTTGACAGGTAGGATGAAAACCATTCTAGGGCAGTACCAGAGAGCCCCACCCAGTGCCTCAGTCTGTCTAACATGATGTTGTGATCAATGGTGTCAAAAGCAGCACTAAGGTCCAGGAGTACAAGGACTGAGCACATGCCATCATCAGCGGACATTAAAAGGTCATTAGTGACTTTAAGCAGAGAAATGTCAGTGCTGTTGTAATTCCTGAAACCAGATTGAAACTTTTCAAATAATTTGTTATTTTCCAGTACAGTGAGCAGCTGTTTGGACACAATTCTTTCTAGAATCTTCGCAATAAAAGGCAGTTTTGAAATTGGTCTCTTTTGTGGGAGGGAGGGATCTAAACCAGGTTTCTTTAAAAGTGGGTTCACGCAACCCGTTTTAAAATAACCAGGGACACAACCAGTAGATAGGGAGCTGTAAAAAACAGAGATCAAATGGGGCCCAACAGAATCATTACTTTCAGTAAAAACTTTGTAGGTATTACATCAAGTGGGCTGGAGGACACTCTCATTTGTGATACTGTTTTTAAGAGCTCAGACAAGTCGATGGGATAAAACTGGTTAAAACTCTCTTGTTGCTGGTGAGGGACCTCTGAGTAAGAGGCCGCGGGGGTAATAGAGGCTCTGATTGACACCACCTTATTGGTAAAATAAGATAAAAACATCATTACTTCCAGCTGAGGCACAAGGAGGGGCTGGGTTTACCAGCTGATCCACAGTCTTAAACAGAAACCTGGGATTGTGTTTATGTGTAGTAATGAGTTCAGAAAAATAATGTGTCCTCGCATCCTTAACCATGTTATTGTAGTTAATTAATAAATCCTTCAAACTGAGGTAATGGACTTGGAGACTTTTTTTTCCATCTGCACTCTGCTTTCCCGCATTCCCTTTTTAGGATGCAAATGCTGTCATTTATCCAGGGTTGCTTACTAGCTTTAGACGTAGGCCTAACCTTTAGAGGAGCAGTAATATTTAGTGACGACAAGCAGATTTGATTGAAGTGATCAACCAAATTGTTGGTGTTGGAATCAGACAGGTGTTGGCTTTGGCACTGAAAGGATGTGCAAAACTTTGAAACACTTTGTTCATTAAAGATGCGAGAACACACGGAGCTTGGTGAGGCGGCATGAGTAACAGGCGAATCGCAGCTAAAAACAATACATCTGTGGTCAGATATGGTCATGTCCACTAATCCCACAGAGGAAATGCTGACACCCAGGGTAAAAACCAAGTCCAGTGAATGACCACGGTTATGGGTTTGCCCTTTGACATGTTGTTTGAAGTTAAAAGAAGTGGTCCTATTTAAAAAGTCAGTTGCATTAACATTGGTGGGGTCATCAACATGAATATTAAAATGGCCACAAAGAATAATTCTGTCATAATTTAAAACCAGAGTAGATAAAAATTCAGGAAGTTCTGATAAAAATATGATAGGTTGCAGCCCTCCAAGTTTAAGAGTGAGAACTTCAAAGGAGTTAAAATCATCACAGCGTACTTGATGACATTTTAAATATTTCCTATACACGCTCACTAGCCCACCACCATGACCACTGACCCTCGGTTGACTAAAACAATCATATTGAGGCGGACACAGTTCAGCTAGCTGGCTGTAGTCATTCATTTGCAACCAGGATTCAGTTAAAAACATAAAATCTAGATTTGCAGACAAGATAAAATCATTTAAGATAAAAGTCTTACTTGACAGTGATCTCACATTGAAGAGAGGTATTTTAAATGCATTTGTTGTGGGTGCTGGAGTTGGTGCAGTTGTCCTAATCCTTATAAGATTACTATGATTTCTGTGTGGGATGTGCACATTTCGGTTTACTGGTCTATTCGTGATGATGACAGGACAGTCTTTGGAACAGCGCTGGTAGCAGACGGCTTTACATGCCAGCAGGTGGAGACAGTTGTTTGTGGCAGTGAGGCAGAGATCTGTTCAGTGACCAGTGGTGTGTCCAGGTGTGCTGCATGAATGATTAGTCATTCACGTAAGTCATGTGTGGAGGACCGCATCACATGCTGTATGTGAGCAGCTAACATTTCTGATATTAAAGTTATCGACATAGCACACACCGAGAGCCCTGCGGGCGGACTGGAGCCAGTTGGGGAGGCCAAGGAGTCTACTGAAGCGGCCAGCACCGCGACCAACTGTGGGAATGGGACCAGAGATAAAAATGGACTTTCCACACTGCTTTAAAACGTTAAAAAGATGGTTAAAATCTGATTTTGTCAGCTCAGACTGCTGAAGAACTGTGTCATTTCTTCCCACATGGACACTTCCTCAATCACTCTTGTGATGGAGGATGGGAGCGATGGCATCAGGTCCTGGAATTTTTTTTAAATGTCAGCCGTGGTGGCACCGGGGAAGCAGTGAGTGGTAGCGTTAAAGAAACGGATGTTTGTGGTTATGGAGTCACCAATTATTAGTGTGGTTGGGGAGAAAAGAGGACGAGGAGATGCCGGTTGTGTGGTTCCAGAGCAGGACTGAGCAGAATCTGCTTCAACACTGCGTGCGGACTGAGGATGGAGTGTGTGAGCTGCCGAGGGTTGTGTTGGAGTAGCAGTAACATACCTGAGAGAAGGGCTACCCGACGGTGCAGGGTAGAGACGGCCTCCGGAGCGTCTGAGCACAGCCTCCTTTAGGATCCTACGTCGGGAAGCGGAGGTTTTTCACCGATCACCGTTGGTCACCAGTGGAGGAGATGTAACAGTGTCGGCAGGCACTGTCCGCCGAAAGAGATCCGTATCAGGGAGACTTGAAGCCGCAGGTGCATCCGCTGGAGTGACCGGAGTGTCGTTAGACAGGGCTGCATAGCGGTTGGAGAGGCTGATGTGCGGAGGAGAGGCAGCCCCGTCCGAGCCTCTCTTGCAGCCACGGACCACCACTTCAGCCCAAGTTGACTGATGCTTCGGGGTCGAGCAGGAGGAAAGCCTAGGAAGGCCAGAGGGGTCCCATAGCACGGTGTCCTGGATGTTAACGGTTGCGCTAAGAAAAACAATCTGTTTGGCTTGTACTGAAGCCACATCCATAAAGCCAGTCAGCAGGGAATCTTTCTCTTTGAGTTCCTCTGAAAGTCGTCGGATGTCTTCCATAAGGTCAGCAATCTTTTTGTTCTCTTTCTTAAGGAGTGTGCGGTCCTCATGGGGAAGAGTTATCTCGGCTAGCATAACGTTAGTCACTTTGTTGTGATCAGTAGTGTTGATAGCGTTTTGACGGTCATCTAGCTTAAAATCCATGTCGGATGACTAAAATCCTTAACCCACATAAAACTTAAGTTAAAAACTTTTATAATATATATAAAATATATAAATATAAATATACTTAACCTTTATATTTTGACATATACATTTGTGAGTATCTGGAATATTACAGCTAGACAGTCAGAGGACACTATTGAGAGAAATTGTAGTACTCACACTGAAGTGTGAAAGTTGTGAGAACATGGATTTGGGGTAACACATATAAACATAGTTGAATTAGGACAACCCAGTGAGTTAATTTGCCCCGAAGGGACAGTAGGTTCAAACAATATGGAAAACAGACGATGAGCAGTGGTGCTCAAAACACTGCAAACAATACCTAAGTCCTGGAAAACATAAAGTGAGATTTTTGGCTAAACTGGATAATTCAGACAGGTACTACTTGTTCACTATAGTAATATCACCCATATCTTTTGCCTTTTCTTCCCCTCTTTTGTCTACTTTTTCTGTTTAGACCAATTTAACAATGCTTACCAATTCATGTTTTATTTATTCCAACTTTTGTGTTGCTCCACGGAGGAGGCAGCTAGAAGGAGAAAATACTGGCACACTGGCATCCTGGCTGTGGCTAAATCTGCGTCTGTCTACTGCAGAGGCTCTATACACAACCTGGAGGAGGAACTAGTATACATGAGTGTATTAGTGTAATATTAAAACATTAAATAAAGAGTGTTCAGTTACTGCTACTGTACTGTTAGTATAACAATAATATATATTAATTACTATATTCATTATAATTTCATATTATAGTATACTATTTTAACACTAGTTGAATATTAAATTCAGTTACAGCCATTTCATTTCTGGGGTTTTTAAATTTATTTAATCTTTGCAAGCAAAAGGCTCTACATTGGTTTCTTATTTGTTAATGCTAAGAACTAACTTGTCAAAAATCATATTGTTTAACATTTGAAAGTTGCTGTAGCACATCAAACTTTTATTAATGTTTAAGAAATTACCTTTAATTAAGGCTGTGATTGGTCGGTTAACGAAAACTGAAACTGACAAGCACTTCGCCTTTGTGAAAAGTTGAACATGTTGAACGACAAAAAGCACCAATATAGCAAACGTTAAATGACCAGCAATCCAATCCCAAACCTTCCTTATCTTCTCCCAGTTTCCCTCTGTCTTACCGCTTTAGCTGCTGACGACATCGCTCTGTCTCCGTCACAGAATGACCAGAGCACCATTTCTCTCAGTGCTCTACTGGTGAGTCCAACTATGTTTTGAAGGAGTAGCGGCGGGAAGGGGAGGGGGGTACGGTAGGTTGATGTCTTAAAAGTTACTGGCACACTGCATATAAATAATTTTTCTGATTGCAAGTAGGCCTATCTGTAGACGCACAGGCGAGAGCCCTGTGTGGGCGGGGATACTCATAGTGTCACCCACTTTTTCTGTTTAATTAAATCGCACACTTTCTGCGGTTATGTAATCACACATGACGACATCGCGATTGTGATTGCGATTAGATTTATCGTGTATGTATAATAATACCAGCTTTTCATTGCTTCAAAAATAGGGGAAAAAAGCAGGCAAAACAGGACACACATAACAGTGATGGCATCATAGTTCCCAAATGAAACCTCTTATTTTCATGATTAAGCATCACATTTCCAAGTCATTCATACTTCCATTAAGTTCCTTTTGACAAGAGAAACTTTTGTGTGTGAGTGTAGACAGGCCAAGTGGGGCTGAGGAGAGCCCAGACACAAGAATGAGTTCCTTTATTACAGGCTGACACTGATAGCAACACAGGAACACCATGCATATCAGTACATAGGCCTGCATTGAGACACGTTCACAGGCTCATAAGCCAAAAAAAATTAACTTCACACGGACATTTAGTGGACACTGTCTACAAGTTTGGTGCAAACAAAATAACTGATGTTTTCATCCAATGACTGTTTAAGGCCCAAAACAACTTAGTGGTAATCGGCTGATGAGTTCAAGCAACACTGTGGCAGATATGCAGCACTAACATTAGCCTGAAGACATATGCTGGTCTGACGTCTGAGACCTTGTGTCAACAGATGACCTGACAAACACATAAGACAAGAAGAGAAAACTCTGTCCCCTGCTGCATGAATAGTCAACATCAAAGTTGCAGCAGCAGCCAAGAGATATGCTGACTTTTAGTCCCTAGTATGGTTCAACCTCCAAAAACATTGGATCTTACATTTCCCATGATGCAGAAAAAGGTGCCTCTTTGTCAGACCCGACCTCTCTGGTAAAACCACACAAATCTTCGAACTCCATGTCTTTGGACATGTCCAATGCCACCTTTTTTAAATTCTTGTCATCTACTATATTTGTGCATGGAAACTACAGTATGGTTAGTTAGGGATACAAAGATTTTTTAACATAGATCAAACATTTTAAGCGTAGATTTGTTTTTAACACTCATGTAAATGCTCCGTATTTGTATAGCGCCTTTCTAGTCTTTTTGACCACTCAAAGCGCTTTTACACTACATTCACACACTGAGCGTAAGTGCTCAAACAGAGACTAATATTCACACACTGGCAGAACAGCCCCCAGGGGCAATTCGGTGTTCAGTATGTTGCCCAAGGACACTTCGACATGCAACCTGGGGGAGCTGGGACTGAACTGCCGACCTTCCAATTAACGGTCAACCTCTAGCTCTACCCCCTGTGCCACAGCCGCCCCAAAAGTATGCAGAAATAATTTGACTTTTACTTCCACAATTATGTAGTTGTGTAATGATACTATTTAATGGAACTGTTAAGAGGTATGGTCTCACTCCCGAAAAAAGCAATGGAAAAATTAATTCCTTTATGTAGTAACCTTAAAAATATATTGTTTTTAACTTACCACACAGTTGTTTGATTACCTTTGAAAACCCAATCCTAAACGGGCCATATGTCAAGAGCAATTTTCTAATGCTAAGTCCATGGCAGAAAGCCACCTGAAAAGGTCTGTTTTTTTGAAATTGCAGTAGACATAACTGCAACGCCATTCTGCACAGTTCGTCCACCAAACTACAATACATCAAAAACTTAGCTGCTTGTCGGCTAACCCACTCCTGCACCAGATCACATCAACTTAACTTCAATTTTATATGCACACCATTCATAGAAAGTTTATATACATGTCAACATTTATATACAAATATATATTTAAATTTAAGTTTGCCTACAGGGCTAACAGGTCAGTGGATGATGCAGTCAACTTGGGACTGCATCACATCCTGCAACACCTCGACTCTCCACGGACATATGCAAGGATCCTGTTTCTGTTCAACACCATCATCCCGGACATCCTCAGCACCAAACTCACCCAGCTCACTGTGCTGGATGTGATGTTCCCCAGCCTCACCTGCTACTTCCTGCCAGTCAGGAAGTTTGTGATCCACTGACAGGTGGAGGCTGGGGAACATCACATCCAGCACCCGGACTATCAACACTGGCGCCCCCCAGGGGTGTGTGCTCTCCCCACTGCTCTTCTCCCTCTACACCAACAACCGCATCTCGGGTGACCCATCTGTCAAACTCCTGTCTGCTGATGACACAACGGTCATCAGCCTCATCCGGGACAGTGATGAGTCGGCCTTCAGACGGGAGGTTGATCAGCTGGCTCTCTGGTGCGGTCAGAACAACCTGGAGCTTAACACGCTCAAAACTGTGGAGATGATCGTGGACTTGAGGAGCCCTACTCAACAGCCCTGTGTCTGCTGTGGAATCCTTCAGGTTTCTGGGATCCACTATATCCCAGGACCTGAAGTGGGAGCCCAACACTGACACCATCATCAAGAAGACCCAGCAGAGGATATACTTCCTGCGTCAGCTCAGGAAGCTCAACCTGCCTAAGGAGCTGCTGATCCAGTTCTACACAGCCATCATCCAGTCTGTTCTCTGCACCTCCATCACTGTCTGGTTTGGATCTGCCACCAAAAAGGACAAGGACAGACTACAACGGACAGTCAGGACTGCAGAAAATGATCATCAGTGCCAACCTGCCCTCCATTCAGGACTTGTAAATTTCCAGAGTCAGGAAACGGGCAGGAAACATCACTGCAGCTCCATCTCACCCCAGACACAACCTGTTCCAGCTCCTCCCCTCTGGTAGGCGCTACAGAGCACTGTACACCAGAACCAACAGACTCAGAAACAGTTTCTTCCTACAAGCCATCACTCTGATGAACAGCTGACTCTGACTCACAGTGTCAGGAACAGTTCCTGTGCAATAACCCAGTAACTCTAATCAGCCACCTGTTTACTGGCTAACACTTATTATTTATTCATCATTCTCTATTTCAGAGCTGTTCATATTGTATATTGTATATACTGTGTACCAAATCCACCTACCTCATGTACATAACACCTGCACATAATATTTATTTATTCCAACATTCTTTGCTCTCTTCATGTGTACATGTATGCTTGTATGTGTAGGTACCTGTATATCACGTCCACCTCCGACATGTATATAAAAATAATAATAATGGCAATAATAATTTTCTCCTACATCCTTTGCACTCTGCTCATTGCACTATTGTCTCAATCTGTCTGTCTGTTTTTGTTTATAGTGTGTGTATATATGTGTTCTCTATTCTGTAGCCTGTGTTTGATTTCATTATTGTATTATTGTATAAGTAAGCACATCGTGAGCAATGTACAATCCAGAGTCAAATTCCTTATATGTGTACACATACCTGGCAAATAAAGCTGATTCTGATAATATGTTTTGATCAATAAAATTATGAATATCAATAAAATTAATAATTAGTTAAAAATAACGGGGTACCACCCTGGAATCAGGGACCAACCACTGAACCTTGGATGCAGGGTCAAAAAGGGGTGTAAAATTGGCAATATTTAAGGTGAACAATGAAGGGTTGAATCCGAGCACAGACTGTCACAACCAGCTGTTATCACAACAAATGCACAAAAAAATCACAAACAACTCCCCTTTAAAGTGCAATTGAATTGATTTAACTTTAGCAACACTGATCAACAATGAATAATGTTTCAACTACAACAAGCATAAAGGCAGCATGCAAATGTGTGGCACATGTGGATGTGTATGTGCATGGGAGAGAATGACAGGGTTTTGAGAAAGAGAAAGCAACATGTCAGAAGTCGTTCAGTGAGTGGCTGCGTCACATGAGAATTTAAGATGGTGGACACGGAAAGTTAACACAAAGGAGAAGCAAGATGGAGGACACGACTCACACATCTGACAAGATGCCGTGGAGCAAAGATAAGTTATGCTACCACACAACCTATGCATTTAAGGTGTGTGTCTCTGCATAAAGTGTGTAGATGTACACTATATTGCCAAAAGTTTTACATTAAGTGTGAGCAAGGATGAGATAATCCTAAATTTTTCATCCGTTGCCACTGCCTAAGCCTAACATCTCCACACTGGACACCTCCTATTGTTACAATGATGTTGCCAGTCCGTCCACTAAGTGATCAGCCTGTGCCCCACACAGCGATGCCCCTCTTCCCTGGATCCAGATATTAATGCTCGGATGACCTGCAGTTACATTGGCCAAGATAAATCTGAGGCTATCCTCATTGCTTTTCCTGCCACAATTTGCAAAGTCTCCCATCTAAAGATGTCCATCCCTGGTTTTATTAAATCCTGTTGCTGACGTAAAAAATATTGATGTAACTTTAGAATCCACCCTTTGTTTAGACACACATTTCCAGGGGGGAAACCAGGATTTGAATTTAAACCAAATCTTGGTTTTGGTGTCGTTTCATTTTTTAGGCTTTTGTTTTTACATGTAGGTCTATCTTTGTTCACCCATGTTTAGAGGTACCACCACCACTGTTAGGATCCTTCGGTTGACAGACAAACAATGTTGAA
Organism: Micropterus dolomieu; assembly: GCF_021292245.1. Classification (NCBI taxonomy): domain Eukaryota; kingdom Metazoa; phylum Chordata; class Actinopteri; order Centrarchiformes; family Centrarchidae; genus Micropterus; species Micropterus dolomieu. The sequence goes on along the minus strand of NC_060162.1, from coordinate 30,093,064 downwards.
CAATGTGAACAATGTGACCTCAGAGAAAGAGGCCAGGGATGGGCAGTATTTATGATATTTATATTTCAAATACAACATTTTTGGATTTTGTAATTTGTATTTGGTAGGGTTAATAAAAATGGCCTTCTGTTGTATCAAAAATTTAGTGCTTTGTATTTTGTAGTTTAAAAATACTGTAAAATACTTTGAGAAGTCTACTTGATGACATCATAAAAATGCTGCCTCTGATTGGTTAAATTGCTCAGTAATTTTCCAAGACTTGTTGAGTTCAGAACAGCAACTTGACTGAGACCCAAAGAAGGTCATGGTTAGAAATGTGTAGGTTTCCAGATGTCTATCGATTTTTAGCAAAAATTGCTACAATTCAGATTAACACTTCCTGTTAAGTTTTGGTGTTTGTTTTAGTAGCCTAGCCTAAATCGATTTACGTGATGTTCTAGCTAACTATCTGACATATGTTAACTTGGGTTATGCATGGGTTGTGCACGAATAAAACAATATTAAAGCATTTTAGAGTTGAGCATACATTAAACTATTGGTTTCTTTAAAACTAACCTTATCTTACTTCTTCCATGGCAATGGCAGCGCGGGTAGACACAGCGACCAGTAGCTCCCTTAATTTTTTCTATATTTATTATGGAAACTCATCTAAGTATGATCACCTATGACAGAAATACATTAATCAATATTGGAAAGGAAAGTGCCGGGACTGGACTGAGTGCAACAGTTCTGGAAACGATAACTAGCAACATCAGAGAAAAAAGAGAGAAAAGCGAGCAGGGAAAAGAGTGACACAAAATTTGTTTGGAAAAAGGCTTTCCCTCTCCCCCGCCTACTCCTGTACATCATCAGTGACCTCATACATCAGCAAATGTGTTGATGATGTGTTGATCACTAAAACGATAAAATCATTTAAACAAGCTTACAGCACTGCCAGAGCGAGACTGAAAGATGGCATCCAGAAGGCAAAGTGGTTACATCAGCAGAAACTGGAGAGAGACCTCAACACCAACAGCACCAAAGATCAAAAACATCACAGGCTACCAAAGCAGGAGCTCCCCCATCATTTGTGAATCCACATTAACAGATGAACTTAACACCTTTTATGCTCGCTCTGATCTCCTCAACAAAGAGTCAGCTGTAAAGTCTACTCCACCTCCAGAGGACCGGCCCCTGTCAGTATCCACAGCAGATGTGAGGAGAGTCCTGCTGAGAGTGAATATAAGTAAATCAGCTGGGCCTGATAACATCGCTGGCCGTGTACAAAAACCTGTGCCAACCAGCTAATTGATGTTATCACAGATATTTTCAACATCTCACTGTCTCAGGAGAGGGTTCAGCCACCATCACTGCAGTACCTAAAAAGTCTGCAGTGTCTAGTCTGAACGACTACCGCCCTGTGGCTCTCACCCCCGTTCTGATGAAGTGCTTTGAGAAACTGGTTCTTCAGTACATAATGAACAACATCCCAGCCAGCCTGGACCCTCAGCAGTTTGCTTTCAGAACCAACAGATCCATAGAGGACGCCATCTCCACTGCCCTCCACTCAGCCCTCACACACCTTGAGAAAAACAACACCTACATCAGAATGCTGTTTGTGGATTTCAGCTCAGCATTCAAAACAATCTCCCCATGAAGCTGATCAGCAAACTCAGCACTCTGGGTTTAAATACCACACTCTGCAACTGGATATTGGACTTCCTCACAAACAGACCCCAGTCAGTTCGGATTGGCGGACTCACCTCCTCCACTCTAGTGCTCAACACGGGAGCCCGCCAGGGCTGTGTGCTCGGCCCCCTCCTGTTCCAGCTGTACACCCACGACTGCATCCCCCGACACGGAGAGGATTTCAAACAATGATGAGACTTCATATCGGGAGGAAATTCATAATCTTGTAGAGCGGTGCTCAGTGAACAAGGTACTGCTCAACGTCAGTAAAACTAAGGAGCTGATCATTGATTTTAGGAAAAAGGAGATAAAAACACACACTCTTGTCTACATCAGTAGAGCTGAGGTGGAGCAGGTGAACAGTTTCAGGTTCCTGGGAATCAGCATCACAGAGAACCTGACATGGTCGTCTCACATCTCCACGCTGGTGAAGAAAGCTCAGAAACGACTGTATATCTTGAGGAAGTTTAAGAAGGCCAAATTCCCACGCCAAGTTCTTGTCAGCTTTTACAGAGGAGCAACAGAAAGCAGACTGACTGGAAACATCACAAACTGGCATGGGATGTGCACGGCCCAGGACCGGAGGGCTCTGCTCAGAAGATCATTGGTACCTTCCGAGCATCAGTGTTATCGGTGAGGTGAGGTGTCTGCAGAGCCCAAAGGATACTAAAGGACAGTACCCACCCAGCCACAGCCTGTTCACCCTGCTGCCTTCTGGGAAGAGATATAGAAGTTTCTGCTGCCGCACCACCAGACTGCAGAGCAGGTTTTCCCCCCAAGCTATCAGCCTCTTAATCTCTTAATTCATCCTCAGCACTGCTCCACTTTTCACATTTTTATTTACAAAATTATGTGTTGATATTTATATCATAATAGGCTGTATATTAACATATTGGGAGAAAACCGGTAGTTTTATGTCAAATCAGACAATATAAATAAAATTTAATTGAATAGGAAATGTATGTATGTAACAAAAAATCTAACAAAAACCCATGGCAAGACACTGTGTTTTACTTGTGTAGTGTGTCTGACTGTTGGTGTAGTACAGTGCAGTAGTCAGTAATATGATACCATAGTCTGTTTTTCCTCTTGTAAGTTCAGAGTGCTTTCACAGAAAAGAGTCACACACACAAAGAAATAACTGTTCACAGACAGCAACAGCTGGAGACTTACCACTGGAGCAGTTGGAGCCCCCCCAGCCCGGCTCACACTGGCAGGTGTTGGGGGCCATACAACGGCCGTGAACACAGCTCTCTGCACAATGAGCTGGACATGGAGGAGACAGGAAGACTGGGATCAGTACAGTCACAAAGACTTTTAAAAAATATATCTGCAATAGAATTAGTTATGTAGGGGTAACAAAAGTTTCACTTTATACTTTCCCTTTAACAGAGCTGTATAATTGACGTAGCACTTGAATCTGACTCGTAAAATTTGGACTTGCAAATCTATTTGGGATGTGAAAATTGGCTTACTTGAGAATTCCATGTCTAAAGGCTTGACTTAATCCAAAAAAGGACCAGAACAGTAAAAAAAGGATCAGACTTTATTTATAACTTGACTGAACCGCTTTTAAACAATCATTGTTTTCTGCTCTAAACTAATTATTGTCAATTGATGTTTGGGCTCTTGTGTACAGAACTTCAGGACAAACTCAGAACACACATTTGACATATTAGTAAGTAAGTAAATAAAACCTACCCTCCAGTCATCAATGATGGTGTATCTGTTGAAAGTTTAAATATCTCTGCATAGAGTTTTATAAAATTCTGTGCACTTAAAAGTGTTCTTACGGGAGGTTTAATAGTGTGGTTTGGTAACCTGTCTGTCTTTGAACTGAAGCAAAATTTTTAAGCAAGCTTCAAATAATAATATAGCCGCAAGCGGCGATTCCCGGGTTCAAACCTTTTTTCACAATATCGCCATCAAAATTATTTCACACACGTGGTTCAATATTGTAATGAAACACATCCTGCAAGTTTAGTAACGATTGGACAGGCATTTTCTGATCAATAGCTTCATTTGTGTGATTCCACATCCAGTTATTGTGCATTTATAGCGCCTCGTAGTGGTTGATTTGAATGAGACTTGCAGTGTATGTGTGAGGTCCTTATCTAGACATATCCTGGAAGTTTTGTGTTGATTGGACAAACATTTTGTATTTTGTAGCCTGATTTGCGTTAGATCATCTGTAGTTTGATTGCATTTATAGCGCTCCCTGGTGTTCAATTTGAATGAAACTATCAGGGCGTGTTTCAGTTACTTATGATGACATATCCTGAGAGATTTGTGGTCATTGGAGAATGTGATTTATAGTGTAATTTGTGTGATGCTAAGCACCTTTCTTGTACTTGTAGCACCCCCTAGTGACATATGTACATCAAACTGTTCAGGTATATCTGGGACACCTATCTGAACATATCCTGTGAGTTTAGTGATGATTAGCCCTATACGGTTGCTGTTTTGTATTTATTTATGTCCAGAGCCACGCCCCTTTCGAAGTTCATTGGTCCATACTGTATCTTGAAAAGTAATTGAGATGCTTTATACAACTTTTAATTCCTTGAGGCTTTTTAGTAGAGCACATTGAGCTGCACCTGTGTGAGAAATTTCAAGTCAATCAGACTTACGGTGTGAGGAGCGTGGCCTTTCAAAGATTGCATTTTTAAGCCGCATTTACAGCACGATTGAGTTCATATTTCTATGGAAGCTGATGCACACCATTTCTAGTAATTCCTCCAAGTTTCATGTTTTTAGCTCATTCCAGCTCACGGGAATTTGAGCCGGCGCGGCAGACAACAAATAATAATAACTAAAACAGACATAGACGTACATGTTGAAGAGGTGCCACTGTATGAAAATGCACTGGAGGCATGATGACAGTACATTCCTTGAACACTTGGATGAACACTTGGATCAAAACTAACAGTTTTTTTAAAAATGTAAATGCTCCGCACTTGTATAGCGCCTTTCTAGTCTTTTTGACCACTCAAAGCGCTTTTACAGTACATCCACCAGTCATACACATTCATACACTGAGCCTAAGTGCTCAAACGGAAACTAACATTTATATTCATACACTGGGCAAATCGGGGTTCAGTATCTTGCCCAAGGACACTTCGACACGCAACCAGGGGGAGCCAGGGATTGAACCGCCGACCTTCCGATTAACGGCCAACCCGCTCTACCTCCTGAGCCACAGCCGCTCAGCAAAACAAAACAGAATAATAGGAGTGGTGTTGTATAATAATGGTACAATAAATCTAATATTCACTCTCCTTTTAGCTTTGTTTTGGTCTCCACCGACTACTGAGAAACATAATCTGGCTCTTTGCGATTTGTCACAGCTTTTTCACGGAAAATCTCAATATCTTGTGTCAGTGAACATCACACTTTCAAATAAACTAGGCTTGGCAGTATTATTTAAAATTCTAATGTGTAGGAGGCAAACTCCATCAAAAGAAAATGTACTAAATATAACCTTACTGGAACTGAATAATTTCCAATCTGTCTCCCATCTGGAAAGGCTGTGTGCCAGGATTATCTAGCAAATCTTCTTTCCTGTAGGGTTTTGTTGAGGAGCTCAGAGAGATTCTCAGAGCTGCATGTGATAGATGCTCAAACAACAGAGGCTATTCACACCAAAATAAATTCCCCTCTGAAGTCCCGGGGCACAAAACAGACCCTGCATGAATCAAACTGTGTTCTCTATCCCAGCACACAGATATTATGATATTTATTTTTTTTAATCACCAGCTACTTCCACTAGCGGGGTGTGATTTTACGATATGAGATTGTGGACGATTAAAATGCCTCCACGATCTACCTTTTCAAAGAGATTGTTAATATGTTGTGCTACAGTGCACAATCTATCAGTTTAGTTCTGTGGCTACACACGCAGTTGACAGCTGCTCTGTCAACACTGCAAGTCAGCTGTCTCAATTACCGTGTCCTCCACTGTCTTCTGAATGAAGTGTGCACTGTGATTGCTCGGCTGGGTAGCCTCGCAATGCCTCCGAGCCGACAGGAAGTGCCCCGTACTTTGTAGTAACTTTTCAAAAAGTCAACACAGTGGACGCTGTAGCGCTACTGCCGCTAGCATTTGGGGGTGTAATTGCAGAAGGATGGAGAAATTGACGCACAAGTATAAATGCCTGGCCTACGGCATAGCTACGCACATAGACCCTATGCAGGAGTATAAATCAAGCTTAACCGTGGCTAACTAGCTGCAGTTATCTAGTTACCTCAGTTAGCCAGCCTAGTGGTCATAGCTGATTCAGCACAGACTGGGAGCTCTGAGCACCTGGGGAGTGTATTGTGTTTAACGTTACACCTCTACTCAAGCACTGGAGGTTTTCAGGCCAGGATAACGAACGGCACCTGATTTGGCACCAGAACCGGAGCCTCCCATTGATCACTGGATGAACAGGACCAAACACAGAGACCAACAGGGAATACCGAGGTGATTTACAAAGTTTCTTAATGAACTGATACATTTACTTTTTATGTTAACTATGTTAACTGTATCTGTCTGTATCTGTAGCTATTTAGCTCGGTTAGCTGCGCTGCTAGCTGTCCTATTAGCTGAGTCAGACCCGTGGTGCCAGGAGCCAACTTTGCAAGATAACCACCTTGGTCCTGTTTTCCATGTTGTGAAACTGGCCTCTGTCGGTCTCGGAGGCTGTGTTGGGTCCTGGTCCGGCTGCAGTGTTCACTGAACGCTAAACCAGTCCCACACTGAGACTGCATGACAGGGTGAGGGCATAAGGTACATTCAGTCCCTCCCTGTCTTTGTGTTTTTATGCAGAAGCTTTACTTTAACTTCCTAAAAATCAACGAGTATGAATCGTGATAAGATTGTGAATTTTGATCCTGCCTGAAATAAAACGTGATATGATATTTTTGCCATATTACCCACCCCTAACTTCCACCTAATAATGTAGCGCCTCAACGGGGGCGGTACCCCCGGAGATTCGGCGGAGATTCTGAATGTGCAGAAGGTTTTGAACATGAGCAGATAAGTTTGTGTTTCCCAATGTATTTGTGCCGGCCCACCACAAACATAACACTGACTGCCACATATTGATTTAAAATTCTTTTACTAGGCCTATTTAAAATTGTATTTGATTGCAGAGCTGCAATATATTCAGTATTCGCACAGCACATCCTCTCGCTCGCCCCTCTCTCTCTCTCTCTCTCTCTCTCCCTCATGAACACAGCTGCACAAATCAGTCCAACACAACACTGTCAATGTCGGAGACCCAGCTTAAAAAAAAGTTATTAGCAAGCATGTAAGGAGCCTAACTAATAAGGAGAGCTAAGTTAATGTTAGAATATAGCTGGTAGTCAATATCGACTGCACCCCCCAGAAATTTTCACCAGAATGTACCCCCATACCACTTATTAAGTGTCGCATCCAAGAAAACAGTCTCTGGCTTCACACAGTTTCTGGGAGGAACATTATTAATGAAAAATAATAAATTTTCACATGGCTTTTTTGTTACCTGGGAAAGTAATTAATATGTTTGTCATTCAATTATGTGTTTTTTTCCATGTTTTTAATAACAATATTAACAATAACAATAAAAAGACATCTTTGATGTAGGCGGTAAGGGACCTGGATAATGGCTAGGGGGGCGCTGGCCCAAAAAAGATTGAGAACCACTGAAATAATGTAAAGCTGTTGATACACTGGACAACTTTTTGAGCAATGTTGCTGGGCAATCTTGCTAGTGGCAAGTCCGACTAGGTTTTGAACGGATAGCGGCGGTGCGGGGTGGGTGGCGGAGTGGTGGGGGAAGGGGATTACGGTAGTAATCTTTACTCATTACCACTGACGCCAACGTTGCCCTGCACGATTGCTCTAAAAGTTGCTCTGTGTATCATCAGCTTAGCTTGCTTTTACTGTTGCTCAGGAGCGTTTCCAGGCTCTAGAAACATCCAGCCCAGAAATCTTTTATGTTTTCACCTGTTGTATTTTTCTGCACCAACTTATTGAGGAAATGTCGTTATTTTTATAAAAGGAAACACAAAATTCAGGTGACAATTCTCCTATAGATCAACTTTACTCATTTAATTTCATCCCTGCTGAGTCTACATACTTTCAAGCGTGTCTGAAGTAGAATGTGCATGTGGCATCTTTTCACCTCAATGATAAATTGGCTTAATTAATTTGAATTCAGTTAGAAACTCCTTTTTACAGCTCCTTGTTCAGCAGCTTTTCTGGTCATGTTCAAAACTTTCTGCACATTAATAATCCCATCTGGGATTGTACTCGATGAGACGAGCGCGCTGCTCTTCATCAGAGATAGAAATTGAAAACACTTGTGATCAGACAGAAATCTCGCAACAAAAATGTTCACTTCAGCACCTCTGATAAAGTGCAGCTCACAGTCGCTTCAGAGGGAATTAATTACGGTCAAACAGAGCGACAGATGTCGGTGTCATGGTCAGGTGGGTTGTGTTATTCTCAAATACACTGACTAGACACTGACCGACAACATTTATATCGCTGAAAAGCCCTGAAGCTGTCAGCAATGCGCTCTCTCACTTTCTCTCTAAACGTAGGCAAGCAGTAACGGGGGGTCATGTTACGTGAACTTCAAATAAAATGTAGCAGTATTATTGTGAGTGGCCTGCGTTCTTTGAGGACCTGCGAGACATGCTGCATCATGTTGTTGTTGAATTATATTCGGGGCTACAGTCAAAACCCCCCAAAAATTGACCTGGCAATGCCGATGCAGCTGAACAGTTGTTCTTCCACTGGTCACTTCTGTCAAGTGGTCAGCTGAACCATATTTCCTAGTTTCCTTAGCATACAGAACCAGTATATAGTCATATGTTGCCCCAAAATATCCCGCAGGGTTGAGGTGTGGTGACTGAAAGCTATAGCATATGATTCAAATCATTGTCTTACTCAAAGAATTAAGTGATCTGCATTCTGCATTTTGTTACTCCACTCATTTATACAGGTGTTTCCCTTTTAAATTTGTCACATCTGTGTGTCACAAAATGACAAATGTTTGCAAAATCACATTTTAAGTACCTCTTCTGCCTCCTCTGTTTTAAACGAGAACTTCAATAACCCACGTACAAAATTCAAGTCCCCATAATGTAAATCATTACTTTTTAGGGTAATGACCACCGAAGTCAGGGAAGTCACGCGCACGTCAGATACTCACGAGCACAGATCTCTCCATTCTCGAAGAAGCCTGGGCAGCACTGGGACTTTCTCCTATACATGGTCTTCTCTCCTCTACGATAAGCTGTGCGATAGCTCACCCTGCACACAGGACAGAGTTTCATCATTTTATCGCATTATATGAAATTTGGAGTGGAGTGTCTATTATGGAACCAGCTATCGTTAATCTTTTAACTCTGTCTTGATAAAGACCCTGTGAGGCCAAAACCATTCTGGGTTATAAATCATAAATCATGCATAATTAAGTCAAGTGTTTTAATACACAGCACCTTTAAAACTGGAACTAAAATAGAATATAGTATGCAACAGTAGCTCATCACCTTGCTCTACTCTGTGTATCCTGTTTCTGCACTGTGTATCAACCCCACTTCCTGAAATGGTAAATGGTGTGTATTTATATTGTCTTTCCAACCACTCAAAGCATTTTACACTACATCACGTTAGTCAGAAACAAAAACTCATTCATTCACACAGCCATCTGGAGCAATTTGGCATTCAGTAGCTTGCCAAAGTGCAAGAGCCGGGGATCAAACCACCAACAGTCTGATAAGCAGACGACTGCTCTACCCACTGAGCCACAGCGGCCCATATTGGTTGGCTCAGTTCACCTCAGTGTCATGCTCTCAAAAATTTAACATTTCCAGGTTTCAGGATTAAAATATGTGTAAAGCTTGAAAATATACACTCATTGGCCACTTTAAAATCATATGCAGCCGAATACAACAGCTAAGCTATACAAACTACCTTTACAAATATAATAATGTTCAGTTTTGATTGAAAAAAATGAATAAAGAAACAATTACTAAAATAACGAACAATGAAAATAATAATAATTTGGAAATCAGGAAATATATTTTGCTGCAATGATTTGGCATTTCTCTCTCTCTCTCTCTCTCTCTCTCTCTCTCTCTCTCTCTCATTTGGTCCTCACCTGTGTCTGGTGCACTTGAACCAGTTAAGGATGTCGGTGCAGCTGGTGTAATAAATCTGATCATAAGGATGGGCGTACGACTCCTGCACTGTCACTGAGTAACTAAAGCACAGGAAGAAAGAGAGAACAGAGCAGAATCATTGTCAGTGCAGGAACTTCATATGCATGACATCTTACCAACCAAATTTATAATTATTATTATTATTATAATTATATAAACATGGGTGTAGGTGTGAATGTGTATTACTAATGTACTCCTTCCTTTTGAGGATAAAACTCTAGTCCCCCTAATAGAGTGTGTGTGCGGATTATAAAACCCATATTCTGCTGAAGTGCACACACAGCCTGTGTGATGGTGCGATTATTTGTAAGAAGGATTTGCATGTTGCTTTAGAAATTAACTGTTTGTTTTGGTGATTACTCTCACTGTCTGTCTGTGCCGTTTGCTTGTTGAATTGGCTGGACAAACATTGGCTGTTATTATGGGAAGTAAATAAAAATGTGGAATGAACATTCAGGTAACAGTTAGAAGACAGTAGTCAATCCTGGGAAACTTTTGTCTGAAATGATATTAAGACCCTATGTTCAGGTAATTACATAGTGAAGGCTGGTTTAATTGTTCATGTGTTAACAGTGAATTTTATGCCTCTACTAAATGTTTTATGTTTAATGAGGCACGCTCATTAGATTGATATTGAGCTTTAACCTTTTGATTGATGAAGAGGTGGTTCATATATTTTAATGTGCTCCTTGCTCTGTTGCCCTTTGGCCAACAGAATTAGTTATCATGCGTCAGTGGGAGGTCAAAGGCCTTTAAAGATATTATTGTAGCATTGAGACTGACCTCTCCCAGTGGCTGCAGACATTGGGATCCTCTAGGTTGAGGGAGGAAGTGATGTAAGGCAGGAAACATAAGGCCACAGCCAATAGGACTGTCCTATGACAGAACAGTGACACGGTCATCTCAGAGCTGCACCTTCGGTGAGGAATGGATAAGGAAAGGAAACAGGTTAACCGTCTGCATTGGAAGGTTTCAGTTTTACTAAATATTAATAACAATAATACAAAAAAATTACATAAAGTCATTTAGTATAGAAGTTACCTATACCAACATTAAGAATACTGTATATGTACTGTGTGTTTGTGTCAAAACACAAACATTTAATTGAGATCTCAAACCTGAAAAGACAAGAGTGTATCAATTTATCAAATCTTGACTGGACATGTCTCACACATAGTGTAATAAAAAGACTTTAACACATTCTTCACAAGCTAATGGGCTAGGGAAGGTTCAAGTCTTATGTGAATCAGACTGACATATATTATCAAAATAATTTTTAATAAGATTCGATGCTTCAATGGGCGGAGCCTGATTCTACTGTCAATCTCACAGTTGAAGCTTCGCAGTGAAACGCGGATCATGCCATTCTGGCGATATGGGGGTGCTCAACGTCTGATTTTACATAGAACTACCAGTTTTCTCCCAATAAGTTAATATACAGCCTATTACAATATACATTTCAACGTTTAATGCTGTAAATAAACATGTAAAAAGATAAAAACTTTAAATAAATGTTTTTAAAATGCGTGAATAAATCCAGAATTGTAACCCTAACCCTGGGGCATCAGTGCACATGTGTAGCGTGTAGTGGCAGAAAAGGAACACTTGCTGAAGAGACATAGCCCCAGCTTCACCAGTGTTGTGCAGAGTTGTCTGAACCTCGCGGGACTTTCTGATAATTTATCACCGTTGATGAACCGCACAAAGAATATCATTTTGTTTTTAAACAGCCAGCTACTTGCTACTAGGGGCGGCTGTGGCTCAGGAGGTAGAGCGGGTTGGCCGTTAATCGGAAGGTCGGCGGTTCAATCCCTGGCTGCGTGTCGAAGTGTCCTTGGGCAAGATACTGAACCCCGAATTGCCCCTGGCGGCTATTCCGCCAGTGTATGAGTGAGTGTGAATGTTAGTTTCCGTTTGAGCACTTAGGCTCAGTGTATGAATGTGTGTGACTGGTGAAGGCAGATGTAGTGTAAAAGCGCTTTGAGTGGTCGAAAAGACTAGAAAGGCGCTATACAAGTACGGAGCATTTACTTGAAATAGACCCGCAATGAACGTGCATGCAGTTGTCCACGGCATGCACGCAACACTCTGCACAAGGCCGGTGAATGGCAGGAGAGAGAGAAAAAAAGGTCAACAATAAGCCTTAGTTTAGCTTCGGCTTGCAATTGCCGCGCACAAAAACACACACGATTCGATTATCAGTCGACTATAGGCAGGACTTGACGATTCTAATTCGACTATGTAAATCCTCAGTCAGGGACAGCTCTATAAACTATATTATAATATTATTTCAAAACGGACTCCGTAGATTATCCTGACAAAGTTTCTAGAAGATTGGGCTAATGGTGTTTGACGAGTTCCCGAAAATAGGATTTTGAGAAAAGTGAGTTTAGAATTTTACATTTTTTCAGTGGGCAAATCCAGTGCATAAAATTCTGAAAGTATTTTGACCCTAAACCAAGCTGTTTGAGATAAGTGCAAAACTTAAAAATTGACTGTTACAGGGCCACCATGAGCTAAATTGGGTGTCATTTTTGCAGTAGAGTAGTGGGTGTAATTTGCAACCCACCTGCCAATTTTGGTGAGTTTTAGTCTTGCAGTTTTTCCTGTATTTTTTCCTGTGCTACACATTTATTTCCTTGCATTAAAGTGGCATTATATTTATTATTAGCCCACAAGCTAACATGACTCTCTCCGTAACACAGCTTTTCTGATGTTCACTGTTTTCACCCAAGTGAATGTTCACCAAAATGTTTAATGTTTGGGCTATCAAGTAATTCCATGTATGTATCCATGTAAGTGAGATCACTAATCATTACTATTGAAGTCAAAGTCAAGTTGCAAGTATTTAGATTCAGTCAATTCAAGTATAAAGTTATCACATTCAGATGAAATTTCAAGTCATGTGATTCAATTCCATACCTGGTTTGTGTATGATTTGTAGGATTATGCACACTGTGTATGTTGATTTCAGCTTATCTGCCTACTGAATTTGACACATAGGCTAAAGGCTGAAAACCTTTAATATCTTCTCTTTTTTATACTTTTATGTTTTATACTTTAAATATTTTCTTTTGCTTGCACAATCTAGTTAGAATGGAAATTTTAGAGGCTCTGCAGGCTTTGTAATTTGCAGAATTCTTTCACCACTAAACACATGAGTCACATAGGGAACCTTCAATTTCCAAAGTAATGCTTTTAGTCTAGCAAAATAAATGTTGGATTAAAACAAATCTGGGTCATATCAACATTTCTATCACCGTTCTATCTTTACTGACTGTTGTGTTATCACAAACAGTAATGATACTGAAGTTATTACACAATTGTGGTATTTTATTTTTTTAGGTATTTCAAAGCATCTCACAATCATATACAAGACATATGAAGCACATGCAGTTTGTCCAAGGAGCAACGCTTCTACAGTTTGATAAGAAACTTTAATTTACTTTAAGAATAATACTCATTTTTTCAAGATTATGCAACTATTAGAAATTTAACATTTAAGTCAGTAAAATAAGATGAAATGGACTATTACAAATTTAGTGTTGATATTTGGCATCTAGGCTCTGACCCTCCCTGCAAAGAAACACCAAGCTCAGCTCAGCACAGCAAGGAGTGGGAAGTAAGGATCTTACAGATACCCTAGATCAGTGGATCTCAAACCTTTTCTGTCACACCTCCCTTCAGAATTCATAAATGTTCATGCACCACCATCCAAAAGTGGATTTAATTTGTATCAATCATAAACAATCCAGCCGATTGAAATAAACAAGACTCAGGTTAGCAAAATCGCCTTGCTAACAGTGGAGCACTTTTGTTTGTTTATGTCACCACATCAATTGTATTCATGCAAGTTTAGGTCAGTCAACATCCATGTCCTGAATTGGCTCTATGCCTTCCCAGTTTGAGAACCACTGCCCTAGACGAACACTGAGTCAGAGCCTATAGGTGGATGCTGGACCACCAGCAGCAGCAGTGACAGCACAGCTTTCAAGTTAGCCGTGTGGTGGCAAAAGAGGGAACTGAGTAAGGTTCTTTTGTGGCAAACAAAATCAAAAGGAAAGGATGAAGCGAGTACAAGTTCAGTCATCATTTATGGAGATACCTGTTCCTGTGCTATTATTCCTCACAAATGTTTCACATCACTGTTAAACTGAGCACTCTTGGTTGAAATGGGTCAACACTTCTATTACGGCAAATCAGATCTCATCTTTTCAAGATCATTTCTCTAAAATCACCATCACCACGAATCACTGACAATGATGTGATAAGTGTAACTAACTGATAGACTGACAGTTTGGGCTGATGTGTATTCAGGTAGCAGGAGGACACAGAAAACCCGATCCTTGTGTGTGTCCTTTACCCCAGTGAAAAACAAAACATGAGCATCAGTATTCCTGTCACATCAGAGGACAGAGAACAGTCAAATAAACCCTGGAAAGAAGTAAATGCAGTGATAATTGCCTCATACATATCAGTGTGAGCTGATATAAACAACTTTAGTTGTCTTTGCTCTTTATTAGTGTGAGAGCTGTAGCTCTTTATTTAGGGCCCGAGCACGAACCGTGCGAGGTCCCTATTGAAACTGCAAGGATTATTTTTCTTTCTTTTCTGCAAAGTAAGCTCAATTTTGGGGGCCTAAACATACTCAAACTCACCAAACTGCACAAAATTCAGGAGTGGCGAAAAATTTCGTATTCTCAGGGTTTCATGCATGGGCGTGGCAAAATGGCTCGCTTGCGCCCCCTACAGAGCAGCACCCGGGTAAGGTTTCACCTACATGTACGAAATTTCTGTGATACGTGTATCATGTCCAGATGCACAAAAAAGACTCAAGAACCCATACCCTAAAATTAATACGAAGTCGGCCATTTTGGATTTAATGGTCATTTTTGCCGATTTACACACTTTGTACTCCTCCTAGGGATTCAGTCAGAACGACTTCAAATTTCTGCTGTGCCTTCTAAAGGTATCCCTGGTGTGGCGTCAAAAATCAACTCTTCGCCATGACACAGGAAGTTGTTGTAACTTCAGTGTACATGCTCACATCTGAACAAAACTTTACGTGCTTGATAACTCTCCCACCCCGAAGACATCTACACACCAATATTCATTTCTAGTCATAGCGGCAAGTGCTATGTAGCGCCACAAAGGGGACACAGGAAGTGACGTATAACATGCAGCGTCCAAAGCGCGTAGCAAATTCATAGCCGCACCGGCAGAGCTCCAGAATGTGCAACGCGGCCCCGAAGCGCTACACGTGCAAGGGCCCGATCAACGCTGATCGCAGCTTTAATTATTATTATTATTTATTCCGCCGTTTTTTGGCATCTAACTAGTCCTGTACCGTTTGTCCTACAAACTTGGTTTCAACTTCAAATTGTACATTAAA
This sequence comes from Micropterus dolomieu, assembly GCF_021292245.1. Taxonomy (NCBI): domain Eukaryota; kingdom Metazoa; phylum Chordata; class Actinopteri; order Centrarchiformes; family Centrarchidae; genus Micropterus; species Micropterus dolomieu. The sequence continues at coordinate 30,077,811 of NC_060162.1, read as the reverse complement.
AAAAATGTTTAGTTTAGGAGCTATGCCCTTCCAAAGTGAAGGGTTTTACAGCTTTTAGCAGACTTTACCAGTGTGTGATGTGATCAGTTAGAGTGGAGACAGGAGGATTTTGCAGACCAGAATTTTTTTTGTAAACTGCTGCTAGTCGCGTATATTTATCTCTATAAGCACAAAAAAGGCACCAAAATGTAGCCACATGCCTTTTCTCCCTCAAAATGTCGAAATCATAATCAGTGGACATTTAGTTTTTTATCTCTGATCCTTAACTGATTGGAAAGTCTCAGTCGTCTCCCATTCACTCCCTGTTGTAGCTGCAGGCTGAGGTCTCCACGTCACTAATTCTTTAACTTGCTGTCAAAATGATAGCTGTAAAGCTTTTTTTATTAAGCAAATACACTTTTTGTATCAACAACACATCAAATTGTCTCATTCCAACCAGGCTGGCTGGTGGTGCAGTTAGTTAGCAATCAGTCTCCTGAGCTATGGCTCCAATCGTGGGTTCGAAGCCTGCAGCTTGCACCGGTGTTAATTGGTTTCAGCTTTAAACGCCTATAGTAATGATAACAAACTAAATATGGTGACCACAAATTCCTTCGGTCATAATTTTAGTACATTATAGCTTTAAACTTTACACAGCTTTTTGTTGTTGCTGTTAATGATGTTAATTTATCATCTATCTTCTTCTGTACCGTTTGTCCTACAAACTTGGTTTCAACTTCAAATTGTACATCATCTTCATGAGATGGGTGCTATCCTGTGTTGCTGATTTCTGAATTGGTTGATTTTATATTAATATTTTTATGCATTTTAAAATGAATGGGTTCCTATGGGACTCCTCTTCCAACCTAGCGGGGGTGGAGCTAGACTCCCATGATGCATGGCAGTGAAGAAAGTTTTGCTAAAATTTGCTAATAAGTCTCCTATTTGTTTGAAATACAAAACAAATACTTTGTGATTGATGTATTTGTTAAATTAGTCGTTTTTCCTCTTTTGCATCCATGCAATAGCCGATTTGTATTAAGGATCTGAGGAACTTAGAAGCAGGTAAAGCAGCGACCCCACGAGGTTTTATACATCCAAAGAACTTCCATAAAAACCAGACCAGGCATTTATTTAAAGCAGGCGTTTATTTGTTAAAATGTGTCCCCACACCAGGCCTGTAAAGGAGGAAGGCGGCTGTTTGGGACTCGGCTATTAATTGAAGTTTTACACTATGTTTTGTTAAACTTGTCTGCTTAGAATATGGTGTAACTTCAAATTGTACATCTTCTTCATGAGATGGGTGCTATTACCTGTGTAGCTGATATCTGTAATGGTTGATTTTTTATTAATATTTTGATGCATTTTAAAATGAATGGGTTCCTATGGGACTCCTCTTCCAACCTAGCAGGTAGCGGAGCCAGACTCCCATGATGCATGGCAGTGTATAAAGTTTTGTTAAAATTTGCTAATAAGTCTCCTATCTGTTTGAAATACAAAACAAATACTTTGTGATTTATGTATTTGTTAAATGTGTCTGCTTAGAAAAGTGTTTTTTGTTGGTAATAGTCATTCTTGTGGGGGTTTACTATTGAAACCAGGAGTGAAGTGCCTGTTTCATTTGATAAAAATGGCTGCATTGATAACTAGCCCATTGCCAGGTTTGAGTGGACTCTAGTAGTTTCCTGCTTTGCTCCACCAGTTCTTCAAGTTGCTTTCTCTTTCTTCCTAATTGTGGTGAAGACCCATGCTTTATGTTTACATGCTCAGCTGCTCAAGCTGTAACTCAAATTGCCCAAATGATAGCTGAAAAGCTTAACTTTTTAATGCACTTTACCATCAATAATACTTCAAAAAGCTGTGTGATCCAACAGCGTAGTAAAGAGGCAGTCCTCAGAGTACCACTTCATGCGCCAGACATTAATTTGATTCACAATATTAATATATTATAGCCTGTGAATTTACATAGCTGTTTGTTGTTTGAACGTGATGCTAACAAAATGTGGAGTCCTTACTGACTTGCAGTGGTTACTTTCAAAATTTGTTGTTGTCTAACTCCTAACCTCTAACATGCCCTTCCTGTGCTCTTCTTCTTCAATCCCCTACAATTATCTTGTATTGATCTTGATCTTGCACTTTTTTGTAGCAATTGCAAAAAATATCTGGCAGCTCTCACACATTTTTTTAAGGAAATGCCCATTCTAATTTTAATTACAATTCGTTTCAACTTCATTGAAGTCAGCCATTGGTTTTAGGCAGTAGTGGAAAAATACAAAGTGAGCGAACAGAAGAAAACTCTAAATCAAATCAATATGTGGTGTGACCACGCTTTGGCTTCAATTCAATTCAATTTTATTTATATAGCGCCAAATCACAACAGTTATCTCACAGCGCTTTTTATAAAAGAGCAGGTCTAGACCATACTCTGTAATGTTATTTACAGAAGCCCAACAATTCCCACCAAGAGCAAGCACTAGGCGACAGAGAACCTCGACCGGTTGGGGGTGTGAGAGAGAGAGAGAGAGAGAGAGAGAGAGAGAGAGAGAGAGATGGAAGGCAGCCTACACAGTATACACACAGAGGTACAGACAGTAAAGGTGATGTTGCTATAGACTAAATGGAAAATGGTACAGATATTTATAGTAGTGTTAATGATAATAATCGTAATGTTAATGATTATAATAACAATAATAACAATAGGACTAGTAACAATAGTTGTAGCAGAAGGTGTCGAGCTGGAACACGGGGGCAACAGGTGACTCGCAACCACAGATCCAGACTCCACAGCTCCAGAGCCAGAAACACCTGCAGGAAGTGGTGGGAGGAGAGAGGAGAGGGACGAGAAAGCACAAGACTACCGGAAAGGGGAGAAGTCGAGTTAGTAACATGCAATAATGGGATGAGGTTGCATACAGAGGGAGAGAAAGTAGAGGAGAGAGTAGCTCAGTGCATCATGGGAAATCCCCCGGCACTGTAGGCCTATAGCAGCATAACTAAGGGATGGTTCAGGAGTCACCTGAGCCAGCCCTAACTATAAGCTTTATCAAAGAGGAAAGTCTTAAGCCTACTCTTAAATGTGGAGATGGTGTCTGCCTCCTGAACCCAAACTGGAACCTGGTTCCACAGATAGCTGAACGCTCTGGCTCCCATTCTACTTTTGGAGACTCTAGGAATCACAAGTAACCCTGCATTCTTGGAGCGCAGTGCTCTGGTGGGGTAGTAAGGTACTATGATCTCTTTAAGATAAGATGGTGCCTGACCATTAAGAGCTTTGTAGGTAAGAAGAATGATTTTAAATTCTATTCTGGATTTTACTGGAAGCCAGTGCAGAGAAGCTAAGACATGAGAAATATGATCTCTTTTCCTGGTTCCTGTCAGAACACGTGCTGCAGCATTCTGCATCATTTTTGGACAGGATGTTCCTGATTTTCGCAGTGGTGTTGGAGGCCAGGGCGATGCCATCAAGGGAAACTATATCTTTAGATAATGCGTCACGGAGGTGCTTGGGCCCCAGAACAATAACTTTAAGTTTTATCTGAGTTTAACATTAGAAAATTACAGGTCATCCAGATTTTAACATCCTGAAGGCACATTTGAAGTTTAGCTAACTGATTAGTTTCATCTGGCTTGATCGATAGATATAACTGAGTATCATCTGCATAACAATGAAAGTTTATGGAATATTTCCTGATAATATTGCCTAAAGGAAACTTATATAAAGTGAACAGGATTGGTCTGCTTGATGCTTCATCAGTTCTTCTAGGTACACTTACACATAGTTTTTGAAGAACATGGGCAGGTAGGTTGGCCCAAACATCTTGGAGAACTCCCCACAGTTCTTCTGTGGTTTTAGGCAGCCTCAGTTGTACCTCTCTCTTTATGATTCTCTTCATGCTTCAAGATTTTTCTTCTGTTCACTCACTTTCCGTTTTGTTAATTGATAAACATAGTCTACTAACATGTATAATTTTGAAAGCACCCTCTCCCCCATGACAGACCAAAATTTCACCTGTGAATAAGGTCTATAGTGTGTGTGGTCATGCTTTTATGTATTGTGTGGATCCCAGGAAGAGTAGCTGATGTTCTGCATCAGCTTATGGGAAACCCAATAAAATTCAAAATCTTTAGGATTTGTCATTGGGTCCGCAGTTAAGTAGGTATGTCTGGTCTTCTTCCTTAAAAAACAGGTGGTGAAACAGCACACTTTGCCACTTTATTACTCCAGCTGCTTGATTAATCTCAGTGCTAGTGAGCAGGATCAACTTCTAGAAGCCAACAAGGTTAGCCCTGTGTCTTCTGGCTAGCCTCCTTTTGAAAAAGTTGGTTGATAGAGGAAGCCTGCGAGATGTCTCCAGTGGCTGTATGTCTGTTGACAGTGTGTCTGTGCAGGCGGTTTATGGGCCAGCAGGGTCAGTCCTCTCTGGTTTCACTGAGCAAAGAGAGAGCACAGCTGCAGCCACCAACACTGAAATGCTCCCTATCCAAGACAACTGCACTGCTGCACAAACAAGGACCATGTTGTGTGTGTAAAAGGGCTCCAGACACACAACCCCTAATGGAGCGGATTAGGCTGGGCTGTACAACTTTGATACACTGTTCCAGGCAGCACAGTATTGATGCCTCTCTGTCCGTTCACAAAGGACTGGCAGGAAGTGAGACCTGCTCTCTGAAGTCCCTCCAGAGCAAGACAAAAACTTCATCCAAAAGTAGCTAAAATAAGACCAACTGATTTTTGTGGTCTTTACTCCTAGGTCTGAGCTCAAAATTCAGTAAATGCGTAATATATATATATTATATATATAATCATAAAACTAAAATTGAATCGTAATTTCTAGTGTGTAAATAATTACAGCAGATGAAAGTTTACAATATGATAACATTTTATGTGGATCATTTTAGAACATTCAAGACTCAGCTCACTTTGCAATTTTTTTTTTATTGACCTACATCAATGTACATCTTAATACAAAGCAGTACTCTACATCCATTTTGCAAACGTTTTACTTTGAGAGATTCTTCAGGAAAGAAGTGGGTGGGAAGTACCACTCTTCTTTCCCATCAAGGATAATTGGTTGTGCCTGACAAAACAACAGCTGAAGCTGATGAAGTAGGCCTACAGCTGACTGTAATGGATTTGGGCAAGCCTGACAAAGTTGAGATTAGACTGATTATAGCATAACTCTGAGCACATAAAGTGATCAACATATTGAGGATAAAAAGAAACATTGGAATAGTGGTGGTATAGAATGACACACAACAACCCTGACTGGAGCTGTTTTGCAGACCATCACAAAGAAATACTCAACATGTGGGAAACACTTGTTTTAGTGAGCACATACAGTTATGATAGTCTCAACTGGACAAAGATTTAAATATCTCTGAATTGTTCACTTAGAGCGTATTCACACTAGGCCCGGTTGCCTTATACCGTGCCCAAGCACGATTGTCCCCCCTCCCCCGCTGGCTTGCGCTCACATTACGCCTAACGATCCGAGCCAGAGCACGTTTACTTCATCATTCAGTCAGTGATTCCCATATAGGGTTGCCACCTTCAGTACAGAAAAACAAGGGACACCTGTCGCAGCGGTGCGGACCACAGGCCTGATGGTGTGCCAGTGGTGGTTTATCATAGCTTAAAAGATGTTTTCAGGAAAGTATTAAGATTGATACCAATGGACATTATTATAAGCTATCTGCTATTGAAATCAGTGTGAACAGATCAGTCTCTCTCTATCACAACTCAACAGACTAGTGATCATACTGTCATACAAAAAATAGGATGTGATCTGTATTTTAGTCATTTATTAAATCAACATCTACATAACATATGAACTATAAATAGGCTAAAACAAAGACTTTGATATGATTTGATTGGAACGATCCTTTTGCAAAGGATGTTCCACGAACATCAGAGGACCAGAAATAGTTCCTTCTGGCCCACTTACTTTTCAGTTCAATTCAATTTTATTTATATGGCACCAAATCAACAACAACAGTTATCTCAGAGCGCTTTTCATATAATGTACTTGCCTCAACACGAGCCTATGGTGAAAAGGGTTACATTTTTGTGGTGCTTAAAATAGGTAAATAAAAAAAATTGTGGATTTGAACTGTTAACAGTACAGACCAGTCAAATACTCAGTATGAGACTGCAATAGCAGGTTTAAATCTGCACACAACACTGAGGGATATTGCAAAAATTACAAAAATCCCGGATGAGCCCCTAAAAATGTAACCCTTTTCACCATAGGCTCGTGATTAGGCAAGTACATTATAAAGCAAAACATAAAGTATTAAACCCCTTAATGCTTGGTAAAATGGTGAAAGAGACATCCCATTGTATAACACTGGCACCGACTTATCTCCAAACTCAGGAACCTTAGAAATGGCTGTAAAACCAGATATAGTATGTTTAGACTGCTTTGCTTCCCTCAATCTTTACCAACTAACTTCAATAATTTCTTCATCTAAACCATCAACCTGCCTCTTAGACCCCATCCCGACTAGGCTGCTTAAAAAGTTTTACCCTTAGTCAGCACTTCTATACTAGATATGATCAATCTATCTCTATCAACAGGCTATGTACCACAGTACTTTAAAGTAGCTGTAATTAAATCTCTTCTGAAAAAGCCCAACCTTGATCCAGATGTTTTAGCCAACTATAGACCTATATCTAACCTTCCATTTCTCTCTAAGATCCTGGAAAAAGCAGTCGCCAAAGAGCAGACAGTGTGACTTTCTACATAGCAATAGTTGATTTGAGGATTTTCAGTCAGGATTTAGAGTTCATCATAGCACAGAGACATCACTGGTGAAAATTACTAATGACCTCCTCATTGCATCAGAGATAGGACTTGTCTCTGTACTGGTCTTGAACCAAAGTTAGTCAAGGATCAGTCCTCAAACCAATCTTGTTTACTTTATATATGCTTCCTTTCGGCAATATTATCATGAAACACTCCATAAACTTTCATTGTTATGCAGATGATACTCAGTTATACCTTATCGATCAAGCCAGATGAAACTCATCAGTTAGCTTAACTTCAAATGTGCTTTCAGAATGTTAAAACCTGGATGACCTATAATTTTCTAATGTTAAACTCAGATAAAACTCAAATTATTTTTATGGGGCCCAAGCACCTCCGTGACGCATTATCTAAAGATAGTTTCCCTTGATGACATCGCCCTGGCCTCCAGCACCACTGTGAGGAATCTTGGAGTTATCTTTGATCAGGACATGTCGTTTAAGTCTCACATTAAGCAAATTTCAAGGACTGCCTTTTTTCACCTATGTAATATTGCAAAATTCAGGAACATCCTGTCTAAAAATAATGCAGAAAAACTAGTCCATGCATTTGTTACTTCTAGGCTAGATTACTGCAATTCCTTATAATCAGGCTGCTCGAAAAAGTCCATTAAGACTCTTCAGCTGATCTAGAATGCTGCAGCACGTGTTCTGACAGGAACCAGGAAAAGAGATCACATTTCTCCTGTCTTAGCTTCTCTGCATTGGCTTCCAGTAAAATCCAGAATAGAATTTATAATCATTCTTCTCACCTACAAAGCTCTTAATGGTCAGGCACCATCTTATCTTAAAGAGCACATAGTACCTTACTACCCCACCAGAGCACTGCACTCTGGGTTACTTGTGTTTCCTAGAGTCTCCAAAAGTAGAATGGGAGCCAGAGCGTTCAGCTATCAAGCTCCTCTCCTGTGGAACCAGGTTCCAGTTTGGGTTCAGGAGGCAGACATCATCTCCACATTTAAGAGTAGGCTTAAGACTTAAGACTAAGCGCTCTGAGATAACTATTGTTGTGATTTGGCATTATATAAATAAAATTGAATATAATAAACCTGTCTAGGAACGCTATGATTCTCACTCTCTCTACTAACCAATAATCTTGATTTTAACCCCTATTGAATATTACCACAGAAAATACTGATCTACTCAGATACAGAGCATGTCATGAAACAAACTAGCGGCCAAAACGGCGGCTATAACACAGTGAATCAATATATTTGACCGTCACAACCTGAGGGAAATGACTCGTTTCACTATTAGAACATTTGAAAAGGCTACACCAGCCGCACGTCTACAATTTTAACCCCATTTACGTTAGCGAAGCACTAAACCGGAAGTTAGCCTGCTCGGCCGGCAAACGTCAACACAGTGGACGCTGTAGTGCTACTGCCGACTAGTGTTTGGGGGTATAAATGTAAATGCTCTGTATTTGTATAGCGCCTTTCTAGTCTTTTCGACCACTCAAAGCGCTTTTACAGTACATCTGCATTCACCAGTCATACACATTCATACACTGAGCCTAAGTGCTCAAACGGAAACTAACATTCACACACATTCATACACTGGCAGAACAGCCACCAGGGGCAATTCGGGGTTCAGTATCTTGCCCAAGGACACTTCGACACGCAACCAGGGGGAGCCAGGGATTGAACCGCCGACCTTCCGATTAACGGCCAACCCCCTCTATCTCCTGAGCCGCAGCCGCCCTTAAATGGGCCTTTAAGCAGCTTCGTCCGTCCGTCACCGACAGCAACACAGTCCTCAGTGGAGGAAAATACCTGTGTCAACCGGCAAAACTCTTCCCGATGTGGTCTCCTCTTGTCCAGCAGGCATACGGTGTTTCTGTGGTCCCTCCCACGACGGTGTCACTGTACCACAAAGCCACGAGCTAACTTAACCAGAGAAGCTAACAAGTCTAAGCTCGCTCCACAGTACAAATACACACACCTCCGGTTGGTAGTTCACAGTCCCACAGTCACAAACTCCTATGCAGAGAGCGCGGTGTCTGATAAAACAAATTATAGTTACTAACTACTATAGTTAACTTAAAGCGTTAAGTGCACAAAATCAGTCATATAGACACAAAACTTGCTTTTAATTAGTTGTCTATATGGGCCAAACGACAGCCTGTAAAATATATTAAATTGACTTTCACTGACATGGTACATGTTGGGAGCACTGTTTCATTCCATAGTAAGCCTGGCAATTCATCAGTGTGAAAGTGTGTAAGATTTTAGCAGGTGCACCAGCCACTTATTAGACCTAGTAGTCTCTTGGGTACTATTTCTTCAGTCTTTCTCCAGTGAGACCCTTGGCATTCTTAACAGGAACAGGTGGTGCATTTGGAAAAGCTGTAGATACACTTGAATGAAGTGACAAACAAGGGGATCCACCCACAAAGTACAACTTTGCAATGTCCAAAAATCATGAAGATTCAAAACACACCAGCGATAAAAAAAAAAAAACAAACCCAACAGAAGCCCCAGAAAAGTCCCCATCTTTGGTTTAATCATGTGAACATCTTAAAAAAGGAAATCACTGGTGTTTTTCAGCTCGGGTGTTAATCTCATAACTGTGACCATTCTTAATATTAACAACTTTGCACTTGCCTCTACAGCTAGCTGTATTCATCAAAGCTTCAGACTCTGGTTTGGTTGTTTTCAAAAGCAATTTACTAAGAAAATCTTTCTCTGAGTCCTTGTCAATTGTCTACAGCCCTGCATGTCATGTATTACAAGTATACAGAATGCTAAGTGGAATGACAGAATGTTGTGAATTTAGCCTGGAGAGCTAACATTCAGTAATGTTTTAAAGTAGCAAACATTTTGCCTCAGGTCTCTTGGTATCTAGGTCTCAGACTTAGTAGTACCAGTCGGGTTTTGTTCAAAAGATGCGGTCCAGGTTCTGGTCTCAGTTTGAGGCCTGTGCAAACTTTCAGTTAAAATGAAAATGCTGTGAAAATAAAACAATCCCAGGAGTATTGGTGGTCAAAATCCAATGTTTCAGCTTTTCAGGAGTCTTCATTCCACTGACACATTATTATCGATCACACACTATTATAATGTGATGTCATCAGAGAGCTGTGATTCTGTAGCAAGCTGTAATAGCAACCTGCTGCATGTGCTGTGATATATTCTGATTTGATGTTTTTTAGAACTACAGGGAGTAGGGTTAGGGTTTTTCCATCTTTTTCTCTTTGTTTGGTTCCGGAATGATTCCATCCCTCCTAAACTTCTGAAGTTTCTGCTTGCAAAATAAAAAAACAAATTCTCATGCATTGATTTGGAAACACTGATTTTTCAGCCTAATTTCCACCCACTGCCAACGTGTGCATCCCAAGCTGTTGGTCCAAGTACTCTTCATCTCCCGCCTTGACTACTGCAACTCACTTCTGGCTGGACTCCCTGCCTCCATGATCAAACCTTTGCAGCGTATACAGAATGCTGCAGCATGCCTTGTGTTCAATCCACCACAGTTCTCCCATGTGACCCCCTTCTTCCATGACCTCCACTGACTCCCTGGTGCAGCACAGATCACATTTAAGACAATGGTACTGGTTTACAGTGCCTTGCGAAAGTATTCGGCCCCCTTGAACTTTGACCTTTTGCCACATATCAGGCTTCAAACATAAAGATATAAAACTGTAATTTTTTGTGAAGAAACAACAACAAGTGGGAACCAATCATGAAGTGGAACGAAATTCATTGGATATTTCAAACTTTTTTAAAAAATAAAAAACTGAAAAATTGGGCGTGCAAAATTATTCAGCCCCCTTAAGTTAATACTTTGTAGCGCCACCTTTTGCTGCGATTACAGCTGTAAGTCGCTTGGGGTACGTCTCTATCAGTATTGCACATCGAGAGACTGAAATTTTTGCCCATTCCTCCTTGCAAAACAGCTCGAGCTCAGTGAGGTTGGATGGAGAGTGTTTGTGAACAGCAGTTTTCAGTTCTTTCCACAGATTCTCGATTGGATTCAGGTCTGGACTTTGACTTGGCCATTCTAACACCTGGAGATGTTTATTTGTGAACCATTCCAGTGTAGATTTTGCTTTATGTTTTGGATCATTGTCTTGTTGGAAGACAAATCTCCGTCCCAGTCTCAGGTCTTTTGCAGACTCCATCAGGTTTTCTTCCAGAATGGTCCTGTATTTGGCTCCATCCATCTTCCCATCAATTTTAACCATCTTCCCTGTCCCTGCTGAAGAA
>NC_060162.1:30046839-30066722 GCF_021292245.1 Micropterus dolomieu | reverse complement strand
GTTGGATGGAGAGTGTTTGTGAACAGCAGTTTTCAGTTCTTTCCACAGATTCTCGATTGGATTCAGGTCTGGACTTTGACTTGGCCATTCTAACACCTGGAGATGTTTATTTGTGAACCATTCCAGTGTAGATTTTGCTTTATGTTTTGGATCATTGTCTTGTTGGAAGACAAATCTCCGTCCCAGTCTCAGGTCTTTTGCAGACTCCATCAGGTTTTCTTCCAGAATGGTCCTGTATTTGGCTCCATCCATCTTCCCATCAATTTTAACCATCTTCCCTGTCCCTGCTGAAGAAAAGCAGGCCCAAACCATGATGCTGCCACCACCATGTTTGACAGTGGGGATGGTGTGTTCAGGGTGATGAGCTGTGTTGCCTTTACGCCAAACATAACATTTTGCATTGTTGCCAAAAAGTTCGATTTTGGTTTCATCTGACCAGAGCACCTTCTTCCACAAGTTTGGTGTGTCTCCCAGGTGGCTTGTGGCAAACTTTAAACAAGACTTTTTATGGATATCTTTAAGAAATGGCTTTCTTCTTGCCACTCTTCCATAAAGGCCAGATTTGTGTAGTATACGACTGATTGCTGTCCTATGGACAGAGTCTCCCACCTCAGCTGTAGATCTCTGCAGTTCATCCAGAGTAATCATGGGCCTCTTGGCTGCATCTCTGATCAGTCTTCTCCTTGTTTAAGCTGAAAATTTAGAGGGACGGCCGGGTCTTGCCTGAAATGTGGCAAAAGGTCGAAAAGTTCAAGGGGGCTGAATACTTTCGCAAGGCACTGTACAAGGCCATCAATGGAACTGCCCCCTCCTACCTCCAGGCGTTAGTCAGACCGTATGCCCTAGCTTTAGCGCTCTGCTCAACTACCTCTGCTAGCCGGCTGGTACCGCCATTACTAAGAGTGAGCAAAAGTCGCTCAGCTAAGTCACAACTTTTTCTCTGTTCTAGTTGTGGAACAAGCTCCCAGCCAATGGCAGGACAGCAGAGTTGCTTCCGCAAGAGCAGTCGTTCAGTTGGATTTTGCGTTATTGTGTGACTTTGTGTTTTTATTTGAGTTACTGTGACTTTAAAGGGTTATTTTAATACATTTTTTTTATTTTTTACACAAACTGACAGATCATGGCAGCAGTAGACCAGATAGGTAAAATTACCAGAAAATGCCAGTGCAACAGTGCAAATATGTGCCAACAACAGGTATAAATTCTGCAGTCTTATCTGATACGACTGAGCATATCACTGTCAGCTTCCCCAACTGTTGCTGCAAAAGGTAGTGGAATGTAGGTAACAGCAGAGTTGGAAAGTGTACAAAATTATTCTACTTAAGTAAAAGTATGATTACTTTGATGAACTCTTAAGTACAAGTATAAAAATCTACTCAAGTAAAAGTAAAAAGCAGCTCATTTAAAATTTACTCAGAGTAAAAGTTATTTAGTTAAGTTATTGATTTAATATGTTATTTATACGTATACTTATGTAATTAAATTGCAGTCTTTTGCGATTTGATAAGGGAACAAAACCATATAGTGCTTTCAATTTTAGTTTGTTTGACAGATACTTTGCCAAATCAATGGCGAAAAACAATGTTAGAGACAGTTTGTTATAATAAGACGTTTGAGAATGTTTTCGCTTCATTAGGAAACTGTGGCAGAATATGAAGTCATATCCCTATTTACATTCAAACAGGTGGTCATTTTAATGGGAGTAAGAGTAGTAAGTAAGTGGAATAAGCGTTAGTATAATAAACAACTAGTTACCAGCAAGTAGCCAATGCCAACCAACATTGTCATGCACCGATGTCTTTTTGGCTATAAGGAGCAAAGCATCTTGACTTTACAGCCCCTTCACAGTCCATTGTGGAGACTGATGCACATGAGTGTCCGCATTTGATCTTGGATGATTTTCACTGCACTAGCTTTGTCATGAACTGTCCTTTTTACAGCAAAATGGTGAAGCTGCAGCAGCAGGTAATGTTCAGTTTGCTTTAGCAATAACTTAATTCAGCATTTGTTCACAGCTTACACTGCATGATAAAGATAATACAGCTGTTGTTCTCCTGCACTTGAAGCCAAAGTGGTCGCAAGTTGTTACTTGCGCTTTTTTTTATTTTTAACTCCGTAACGGATGTGACTGAAAATGTGGCGAAGTACAATACTTTAAACAAAACATACTTAAGTAAATGTAAAATTACAGATTTAAAAAACTACTTCAAAAAGTACAAGTACACAAAAAGCTACTCAATTACAATAACGTGACTAATTGTAGGCCTAGGCCCAATTTGTCACTTTCCACCTTTGGTCAGTTTTAGAATTCGGGAGTGGTGCAGTTTAGTCAGACTTATAGTTATGTTACGACTGGTTTAATGGCCAAAAAAAGAAATTCAGCATTTCCCCACCAGAAAGTTATGCTTGGGAGTGTGGATCATTATACTGCAGTTTGCCAGTGGTTGATGGGAGTCCTTAGAGTCTCCAACTGAAAGGAGTAGGCCATCACACTGTCTAAACGGACATTTGACTTATAGAAAACAGAAATAGTACTTTAAGCATCAAAAATAGGCCTAAATGTCCTGTACAATTGTCTCTTTCATAATAGTACAGACGATCAATGTGCACCCACAATAAGGCTTTTCCACTTAAAATTGCCAGCAGGCGATATCCAATCCTTCCCAACAGAAACCAACGTCATTTTAGTAACGTTAGTAAAAAACAAATCAACGTTGTCTTTTGGTGTCACACTGGACTTGATCACCGATGTTCTTTGTTTGTCAGACGCAGAAAACACTGCGGGCTGGTAGACAAAATACGGCGTTTATCGGGGTGTTTTATCTGCACGGCCAGGTCAACTGCAGAAACGAATCAGAAGTCAAATGTTCCTATTTTAGTCAAAAAGTTCGGCGCAATAGTAAACATTAAACAGAATACAGACAAACGGTCACTTGTCCATCTGATCACAGCTCGGCGGTATAATAGTCATTAACTAACATTCCTTTTGGTAAATCTTACAGACATTATTAAAAAACGTCCCCAAGCCGAACAATTATATTGCATTAAATAGGCTCCCCTTCCCAGTGCGCGCACACAACGAGTTGCAGATCTGGGTGCTTCAAAGTAAATCCAGAAAATGAAATCACGTCTGAAGCATGCTGTGGGCTACTGGATCACAGTTATGCGATGTGTTTCTCTATGCCTTAGCATACATTAGAAAAATATATTACACTGTCAATATTTTGAAGGTGATCATTCATAAGAGTAAATCGTATTTTCCTATCCCTAAACCCACAGCTTCACACATTTGTAGAGTGGTAACCTACTTATGTTCCCTTCCACTTGGGCTTAAAGAAGCCGTGGAGCAGACAGCGGCAAGTAAAAGGTGCTGACACCGTTTTCATCCGCAGTAAAAGAACAGTTATTATCTGTAATCAGACAGCCTGGGAACACTGATCACTGCTGGAGAGAAACGTTTACCTTCAGCTGTTTATGAGAGAAGAACGATTCTGCCTTGGCTCATGGGTCGGTCCCTTGGTGCTGATAGTGATAATATATCCAGTAGTTAATGGAAAACAGTCCTCCTGAAAGCCCACACGACATCAAGCTGCAGTCGCTGAGAGCAGTAAAAATCGCAGTGTTCGCTGAGATGAGTCTCGGCAGCGTATCCACACTGACAAACTTTCCCCCATTCTCACTGCTCCGGTGACATCACCAGCCTCTCCGCCAATGACGGGCTGTCCCAGACGTGCATCATAGGAGTATCTTTTCCAATATTGGTGGCCTGGACTTTCTTTTACTGTGTAATTATAATATCAGCAAACTTTCATAGTCCTGGTCTCCCTTATTGAAACACAACTTCTCTCCACATCGATACTATATTTGGAATAAGGACAGTCTCTATAAAAACAAGTCAATATTTTTTGAAAACTGGTTTAATAATAATATTTTACTTGTTGGTCAACTGATACCAATGGTAAGATTTTTTGACGACGTATCAAATTCCCATATCAGCCATTGTTCTTGATGCTGTTCCTTCAGGAGTCAGGCTGTTGCTGGGAGGCATTAACTTCCCATGGCCACTTAATCACACTGTAAATTTGACACTGCTGTGGGGAGTTTATGCTTTTCCTCTAAGCAACAGGTAAATAATAAAGTAATTAGAGTTTTTTTCCAAAAGGACATTCTGAGTATGCCTTACGTTATTTCATATTGGAATAATAGAGAGTGTGCCTTGGGATAAAGTGTGGTCTTTACCCTGTGAATATTTGCTTACTAATAAAGTGAGATAAGTTTGTTTAAATTAATTCACTGGTTCTACCCAGTAAAATCTTTCTTTAAAAGATATAAACCGAATATTGATACGGGAGTGTGTTCATTTTTTTAAGGATGTTTTCTTCAGTGTTTTTGATTTCAGGGAGGATAATAAAAAAAATGACTTCATAATAAATGTTATTCTTACTTGCCAAATTCCATATCCACAAATGTAAATTTACTGGTTCTAAACCATTCTTCCTCGTATTTATGAGTGAGCTAGATGCATATATGAACTCCAAAAACTGTAAAGCTCAAAAGGACTGCACAACTATATTCAACATTTATGACCTCATGGTGTCAAGGGTTGGCTGATTGAAGACAGGAAGCTGAGGTGTGGACCCAAATGCAGACCAAAAGGCAAAGAGGTTGCAGTTCAAAAATATTTATTAACCCAAAAAGACTTACTGAAGCAGGCACAAGGCAAAGGTCCAATCAAAAGTAATCTAAACTGAAACCATAGGGAAAAATCCAAAAACAAAGAGTATCCACAAGGTTATCCAAAAGATACAAAGAATGAGGCGCAGTGGAACACTCAACATAGACGACGCAAGGACATGACAAGGACTGAAGACAACTGAGGACAATATATACACACACAGCTGAAACACATCAGGTACAGGGATAAAGCTAGACAAGGACACCAGGTACAGGGGATTACCAAAATAAAACAGGAAGTAAAGTTCACAAGAACACACATATCTACCAAAGTAAAAACACAAAACATGGAAAGACAGCAAAATCAGGGCACGGACGGAGACGGGACCAAACAGGAGACAAGACTACACTAAAACATACAACTAAAGGACTAGGACACAGACCATAATGATAAAACACAGAAGTACACAGATCAGGGAAACGCTAAACATGAACTAAAGCACAGGATTAAGAAATAACTAAACAAGACTACACAGGGAAACACAGAACCAAAAACGGATTTAAACAGGAAAGACATGAATACAAAAACACACTCCTAACACATGGAAGTAATTGATACTGGAACTCCAGCTCAAGTTGGTGCCTTAACCTCGACTTTCTTGTCAGGAAGCCTCAATGAATGTTAAATTATTTTTGTACCCATGGACAATGAAATGTTGTATGTCGTTGTATGTCATTTTATGTAGCCTATATGATGACCTTCTCAATAAAGTCAAGTTAAAATAAATAAATAAATAAAATATTTCTAATGAAGCTACATTCTGACTTTCTGAAGTCCAAATATCCACAAATAAACGACAGATATATTAGACATGGACAGAAGTCAAAGTGAAGTATCTTTGTGTGTATTGTAAGACATCTTGACAACGCTGAAGTTAGCTTCCGATTCGCAACTTCGGGAAAGTTAAGGGGAACTTAAGTGAAAGTTAACGTACATTGCTGAGTGACTGATTCTCCATTTTTTGCACGTCCTACTGTTGTGAAAGCTGTGAGGCATTTTATTCAAAGCCTTAACGCTCTCTGAAACACGTCAATAAACTATTGCTATCTAGAAAGTCACACAGCTGTTTAGCAACTGCTTTCTCCAGAACCTTAGAGAGAAATGGAAGGTTAGATATAGGTCTATAGTTTGCTAAAACATCTGGATCATATTTGGGCTTTTTCGGAAGAGGTTTAATTACAGCTACTTTAAAGTACTGTGGTACATAGCCTGTTGATAGAGATAGATTGATCATATCTAGTATAGAAGTGCTGACTAAGGGTAAAACATCTTTAAGCAGCCTAGTCGGGATGGGGTCTAAGAGACAGGTTGATGGTTTAGATGAAGAAATTATTCAGGTTAGTTGGTAAAGTTTGAGGGAAGCAAAGCGGTCTAAACATATATCTGGTTTTACAGCCGTTTCTAAGGTTCCTGAGTTTAGAGATAAGTTTGTGCCAGTTGAGGGCAGGTCTTGGTGAATTTTGTTTCTAATAGTTAGAATTTTATCATTAAAGAAGCTCATAAAGTCTTTACTACTGAGAGCTATGGGAATACTTGGCTCAGTAGAGCCAAGTATTGTTACAAGATGGCGCTGCGTATAGCTGTCTCGGTGTTAGGTGCGCTTTGTTTTGTTTTGTTTTTGTGTGTTTACTCAGTTTTTGGCTGTGATTCCTGGAGCTCTTTTACCAGAGAAGAGCTCATGAGCATCAGGGGAACAACTCCAGTGGATTTATTCCCCACTTTTCTCGCGTCATCACTGGAATTATTGGACATTTTGGTGAAGGACTTGCTAGCTGTTGTTCGTGCTGTGAAGTGCCATAAGAGAGGGAAACGAGCCTGGTCACTCACGCTCCTCCGCTGGCAGGGACTCTGCACACTGCTACCGGCAATATTTCTCTCCAACATGCGCTCACTTTGCAACAAACTGGACGAGCTTCTGGTGGGGAAAAACAGAGACTTTTATTCATCTTCTGTTCTGTGCTTCACAGCAGGTCGGAGGATGAAGTCAACCCTATGGTCTGCAGACAGCCTTATATAACCCTTCTGAGCTGGTGTGCCCCCCTCCTTCCTTTATGCTGAATTTCTTATCTTCTGCTTTTATGCTGTTCACATGTGTTGTTATACCACTTTTACAAGTTTTCCAGCTTTCATTCATCATTCTGTGTTGTTGACTTTCTATATTTTGTTATATTACAGGATAAGAAACTCATCATTTACATTGTAACTCAAATGTCACCCTTTTTCAGCAGTTATGTGTATATAATTTAACACACAGTTATATTTCTTAAAAAAATTACTACGGGAATAACATATGTTGCGCTGTGCCTTTCATTGATGCTTGTTTTTTTAAAGTAATCTTGTTGTTTTACTGGCTGATTACTACTTTTGCTTGTCATCATCTATTCATCCACTTTCTGCCTTAGAAGCTCGCCCACTCTGCCAAGCAAAGTCAGCAAATGCTTCGTCAGCAAGTTCACCAAATGCCCATGGGCAAGTTCACTCAAAGTTCACACAGGCTCTAAGCATCAGTGGTTGGAAGTTGACAATCAATCCCTTAATCAATAATTAAGCATGTAGTCTTAATTGGTAATTAAACTCTTAATATCAGCAGACTGACACCTCGGCAGTTCATCATGTTATAACAACAGTGGATATCACTAGACCAAAGCATGCACTAGTCACAGCAGATTTTGAACACCTGTAGCCTCTCCTGCTGTCATAAATCTACAGTAGATAACAGTTGAACAAGGTATGCATAGTCTCAGTGTCTACGGTAAATGCTCCCACTTAAGGATCTTAACTTTGTTACTGCATTCATGATTACAGCACAGCACTTCTAAGTAGAAAATAAGACACATCTCGGTAATGTTCAAAGATTATGTTCGAAGAAGTAAGTAAGAAGTAAGTAAGGATAATTAATAAACTAACTACTAATGATTAATGATTAATGCTAATTAAGGATAATAAAATGATTGCATACACACACGTGCTACTGCCTCCGGGCAGTTAGACACAGAGAGGACCACACACATTCAGAGCTAAAGAGTTTCAATGTTGTGATCTTAACTTTACACTATAAAATAACACTCTAAATGATGACAAGAGCTATAGAGTTTTGACACTGTAATCCTAACTTTACACTCAAATAATACTTTAAATGATGCCAATGCAGACCACCATTGCTCTAGTAATTACTGATAACAATTTAGGCTATAATGCTCTAAAATAATTCTCAACAAAAACATGTCTCTGACTTCAGAACCATCAGCACTGGTTCACATCAGGGCTGTGTTCTTACCCCTCTGCTCTTCTCCCTGTACACCAACAGCTGCCCGTTCAGTTACCAGTCTGTCAAGCTCCTGAAATTTGCGGCCGACACCACCCTCTCTGGTGAGGATGAGTCCATCTACTGGTGGGAGATTGACTATCTGGTGACCTGGTGCAGCCAGAACAGTCTGTAGCTCAACGTTCTGAAGACAGTGGAGATGGTCGTGGACTTCAGGAAGAGCCCAGCCCCACCCTCCCCCATCATCCCGTGTGACATCATCATCTGTGACTGTCAGCCAGGCTACAGTGCAGAATTTTCCTCTATTTATTTTCCTGTATTAATGATGAGTAGTACGCTGCTCTGGCATTACGGAGGGCCTTCCTATAAGTTTTAAGAGTATCTGGCCAAATTAAATGAGAATTTTCCAGTTTGGTGGAAAGACAATTCCTCTCAAGTTATAACATGGAGCTGACCGTCTTTGTTTTATTATCTTCTTTTTTAGAGGGGCAACAGAGTCGAGTGTCATTCGCAGCGAGCCTGCAGCACTATCAACAAGATGATCGATTTGGGAGGGACTGATAATTAGCATTGGAATGCTCCATTACTTTGTGACTTGAAAGTGAATTAAAAGCTGATGGAATCACATCCTTAAATTTAGCTACAGCACTATCAGATCGACATCTCATATAAATTTTTGCCTAATGGCGTGTAGTTCAGCAATAGAAACTCAAAAGTTATCAAATAGTGGTCTGTGGGAACACTATTAAATGTTCAATTTCAATACCATATACCAAGAGCATTGATTGTTTTGTGAAAATACTAGAGAGGGTGATTTCACTTTTCGCTTTTTTGCATGTAGACCACATTAGACCAGGTCCAGATCAAAAAACACTATACCTGGAGCTGTCAAATCTGGACTAGATTATTCCACAGCAGCTAAAGTTTCTTTAAAACATAGTTTTAGATTTGTGAAACATTCTATTTTTGAAAATACTATAAAGGGAGATTAATGTGCTTTTTTTGCATGTAGACCACATTAGACCAGGTCCAGATCGAAAACCACTATACCTAGAGCTGTCAAAAGTAGATAATATCGTCCTGTTAATTATCAGTACCGTTATTCATTTTCACCACCACTACCTATACTGTATATATTTCTGGGTGGATATTGTGTTGGCTGCTCCCATCCACCAATGTGTCCTTGAGCAAGACACTTAAAGGGGCTATATGTATGTTTAATAAATCAAATTTTCAATGCCTTATTGTCAGTGGGCTCAAAACTCACTCGCACACGCCTGTTTTCTCCGTTGCTTGTATCAGCCACTATTCTGCTTTTAATGTGAAGTCTCCGGGTCGGATTCAGCCCTGTGCGCGCTCCCGAGGCTCTCTTGTACTACAGCGACAACACGGCAGCTAACAACATGCAGTCCACTAATACCATAAAATAACCAGTTCACAGCAAAACACAGGCTCCACGTAAGGATACAAAACAACAATAAAGGTTTATGTGCTCAAGCCCATCAGACCAAACAGCTTCAGATGATGTCGAGTAAGAACAAAGTGATCATTAGCAAAGCTGGAGAAACACAGAGAAAGTCACGTTAGCTAGCCGGCTAACGCTGAGCAGTTGCTAATGTTGTCCGGTGCAAAGTTATATCGCTTTCACATTACTTCACCAACTAATGCAATCCTCTGTACCACTGTTATGCCAAAGTGTCAAAGCCTGCAAGAAATGATGTAATGGTAAAAAGCTAATGTGGAGCGATTTGTTTACTATCCTATTGTAATACAGCCATGAGCAGCCAGCTAACACTACATTAGCCCCGACCTGCCGCTGTTTGCTTCATAACGTTCAATTTAGATTTATTGCCTTTTAACAATACACAGCTTCTCCACCTCTCAGTCACTGTAACTAACATGACCCACATAATATACAATCCAGAGGAAGAGCCATCCACTAACACTACAGTAAATTAGTTACTGCGGTCTAAACTGTTATAAAGTATGACACAATCTTGTTATAATATTCAGTCCAGCTCACTAACAGTTTCATTATCATCTAAAACATGTAGCTGTGCTGAAATTGCTGAGCCTCTGGTGACAGATACACAGATAGTAAAGACTTTGTTACTTGAAAGCAGCAGGTGAGCTTGGATTAGTTCAATATCAAGCTGATAAAAATATTACTGTAACGTTGCAGTGAGAGTTTATCTGAGTTTCCACCATGATGTGTGAAGCTGGCTCCCTACCTGTCTATAGCCGCTCTCACTTAGCCTTTTTTCGGGAGTACTGTGCCAATATGCCAGTGTCTCGCTGCGCTGAATGAAAGGTACGGCGCCGGTTGATCTGCCTCTGAGATAGGAACGTTGAAGTAACCTGAACATGTCTGAGTGAAAAGCCACAGCCTGCGTGCTGGTGTTCCTGCGTTTATTGCAGGATTTCTGTATGAAAGTGGTTGTGTTTCGGATTATGCTCGCTCATGAGTTCAAGTGAGCACCCGTACAAGCACACGCCTGGTAGCAATCTTAAAACCGCACCGCTAGTGGCCGCTGGAAACTACATAATGCCCCTTTAACCCATAGTTGCTCCAGAGGCATTTGACTATGTTGATTATGTCAAAGAATCCAGAGACTTTTGGAGACACAGTCCTTGTCCAACCTGTGCTTGTTCTTAATATGATCTTTATATGAAGCTTAGTCAGTTCACAGTCACAGTTCTCAACATTTGAGTGAGAAATCATTGGATTGAAACAGTTGCTGCATAATCAATTTGTTAAAAAGTGAAAGAAAGTGGGCTCAAACATGCAACCTTGTTGGTGAGAGTCTTGTGCTTTGCCAAGTGAGCTAACCAAACACTGTAACACTCAAAAAATTGTATATTATTACTTCTTATTATTATTAACTCTAAGTGTTGGATACCTGACTATCGCAAATAAATTCTCAACAAGAAGAAAACAAAGAAAAACTGCAAGTAGTAAAGCATTATGTTTTTATTGACATGGTTTGTATGTGGCAAATTTTGATGCTTCAGGTTATCTGATATTTGAAGTCTGACAAAAATGATCCATCTGATTTCACTAAGCTTAAAGTTATCCAAGGTAGGTTAAAATTAAGGGCAACTGGACTTGGTTGAATATACTAAAAGATGTTATGCCTCTCATCAAAGAGGCTTCTTCAGTTCTAAAGCTAAAAGTTGACTGAGCCATGCCTTCTATTTGGTCTTAAGGCCATTCATCGGCTTGTACAGTGGAAGGAGGAATTTCCATGACTTATCCCAACCTGAGAGTGATTTGATGGTCATCTGCTTTTTCAGACCAGAAGGGTGAACAAAGGACCTCCAAGATTCTGCCCACTCCTCAATGAACATTTCTTTGTTTTTGTTCTCCATCTTTAGCTTCTTTCCTGAAGCAGGGCCTTTCTTGGGACGTGGTTGTGTTTTACCCAACAGGTGGCATCCTGCCCACTTCCTTTCTGATTGTTTCTCCTTCTCAATGTTGGAGTACAAATGTCTACTTGTTTTGTTCTTTTTTGTGATATTCATCCTAGGATCAACGGGTTCCTTAGACATGGTTTTGTCTTTCATCTGTGCACTAGCCCGCTGCAGCAACTGATGAGAGTTTTCCCAAATCCTGATGGTTGCAGGGTTGTTACTAAAGTTGGTTTTGATGTTGTTTTGTGTGTTATTCCCTCTTGACCACATGACTACATCGTGACATGGGTTAGGAGAAGACTCCACCCATGGTTGATCCACATGGGGCATGGGATTGGCAAGCCTGAACGACCTTCCCCACTTAGATCCATGCCCATTGAAAGTGGCATGTGGTTGCTGAGTAGTGCCGGTCATGCTATTCCTAGGTATCCCCGAAGATCTGTAATGACTTGGTTGATGTTTCAGAAGTGACCCAGCTCTCCATGAAGCACTCCAATGTTTCTCAGGATATCTTTCCCTGAACATCTGGCTGTCAAAAGACTGGCTCATTTTAGCTTTGGCTCTCTGCAAGGAAATCTTCTCTCTCCGGGGTTGGATCTCCATTAACACATCCCCCCCGTTCTCTCTAGGCTTCTGCTCAGTCCAGAGCCCTGTGTGGAATATGGAGCACTTCCAGGCTTCCCTCCATTTGGTTAGGGAGGGTTTGTCATGGTGGAACTGAGTTTCGGAGACCATCCAGGCTCCCTGCCAGTCAGAAATGGACCTAGCGTACCTCCTGTCTGTCCATGAATCGTAAGGATAGAGGGAAGTCACACTTGACCTTGCTTGGCTGGTTTGTGCCCTACACTGCGCAGGATTTGATCGATTCTGAGGCCTTGATAACCTCCATGATTCTCCCCAACTCTGCTCCCTGGTCGGCCCATTGTTAGGGAGTTCCAAAGGTGGAAAGTGGTTCTGGACCCACACATGATGTACTTGGATTTGGGGTGTGGTGGACCAACCCTGCTCCCAACGTTCAGGCTCTCGACACAGAGGCAGACAGGTGAACATCCATGAGTCTTTCCACTCTGAGGTAGTAGGCTTCATGTCTCCTCCCTTCTCAGATGCTCTGAAAGGCCTTGAAGGATCAGGACTAATTCTTCTCTCTATTTTCATTCTGTGTTTCAGTGTCTTCCAGGAATCCCTCCATTCTGAGGTAGACAAGACATTTTCCAAGTGTTTCAGATGAATCAGCTTAGATTGGGTGAATTCTTGCTTTGGGCAGTATATGACATGATGTTTCAGTTGCTCATAGCATGAGTCAGCTTTCTCTGATGTTAAATAATGACCCTTTGGGTTCTTCTCCACCTTCTGAGCCTCCATCTTTGGTGGAGAGACCTTTAAGACTTTCTTTATTTCTTCACATGGTTTAGAGTTGTTTTTGGTCACCTGCCATGACTTGCTCCACTCAGAGAGAGCCTTAAATTCCTTGTGGAGCTGCAAGTACAGATCTCTGTACGTCTTGACTATGTAAAGATGCGCCTCTTTCTGCTGGCCATGATAATCATACTTATCCTTGTTATATTGCCTCAGAGAGGGATCAGAATTCTTGTGGTTATTGAATACCACCATGGCTGCTCTCCATGAGTCAGCCCACTCATGACAATGAGATTTTTTTACTTGAGGCAACTTGGATTTGTTGCAGCCATGGTGGTTGACAAGCCTCCAACATTCTTCCCACTTGAAGCTTATCTCTCCATTGTCATCCTGCTTGTTAGCAATAGACCCATTCATTAGACCATTATTTGTATCAGTTAAATTATTCTGCTGACTTGTTGGCTTAGTGGATCTCCATGACTTGCTCCACTCTGATGAGCAGAAGGCTTCATTGTGGTGCTGAGTCTCCAACAAAAAGGTGAAGAATCCAGATTTAGTGACATTCTTTCCATTTACAGAACATGTATCCCTCTTCTTATGTTTTTTTTCAAATTTTCTCCAGGACATCTGCCACTCCTCAGTGGGAAGACTTAAGTCTAACTCTTGTGATTCCACCACCCTGTCTGGTTTCTTCCAGAGATGATGGCTGTAAAGATCTATCATGTTTGGCCTGTTTGTACAAGGCTTTCCTTCTTCAGAGCAAAGCTGCGGGGTAGCAAATATCCAGCACTTGCCCCAGTCTGGTGTAGCTGTAGCACCCTCTGCTGGTAATGGCAAGGATTTGTTGTACTTCCAAGACTTTCCCCACACCATAGCAGAAGGTTGATTCCGGGTGATGAACATGATTAAGTCTGTTAAAATTTTTGCCTTGCCCCTTTTTATCCTTGTAGTTTGGGGCTGGAGCAGGGAAGACCCTTCTCTGGGCTCCTGGTCTGCCTAGTGGACCTGAACCTGATCCACAAGGAAGAGTAGGAGGAACCTGGTGTTGTTTACTCTTCCACACATTGTCGTTATTTGTCTGATTCTCAGCTGGTTTCAATTTTCTCTCCACCCTTTTATAGTTACCCAGTTTGGCAACCAAACGATTTTCCCAGTCCTTGTTAATACTGTGGGAAAAATATAAGACAAAATATAAAACATGAGCTAAATGTCAAAAATGCTCGCAGAAAGTATGATCACAGACAAGGACAACATCTCTTAAAGACAGACAAGATAGACAAATTTGTGCACTAGTAGTAACAGCTTCTTTAAGCAATTATCCTTTCATGGAAATATTACATCAGTATTACATCAGGATATGTTGGTGTTGCAGGTCTAAAATAATGGTCCTACATTGCCATCTTAGAGCCACACCACTAACAGGGGAAAATATACAGTAAATTATCTTGGCTTTCAGAAGCAAATCCAAGTCAAATCCTGATACATTGTGATGCTGTGTTATGTAACAGAGCAGAGTACAGTAATAAAGGTAAAAAGGTAAAAAGTTTGTCACTGGGTTACAATATGTGTGATGTGTGTATTTGTTGTTTGATGTACAGCAGCGCTATTCTATTACAAATTCATTTGGGCCAGATTTAAAGAACAGGACTCAGGGATGGGCCGGACATTTTCTCACGAGTTGGGATGGGTATCACTAGAATTTTATTGACATACTTGTCTACCCCTTATTTGTTCTGTTCTTTATTGATATTCAATTATTTTTCATTGCTAAATAATTGCCTTTAATAAAAGATATTATGTAAAAGAAATAATTTCATATTTTTATATTAAGTGAATATTGTTTCAAGAGCAGCAACAGGATTCACAATAGCAAAGACACTAATATCTCACTGGAAACAAATCTAACATGTCAGTAAAATAAATCATATTCCTGACATCAACATACTGAGTGAAGTTTAGAAAGAATGATGAACTCAGTCATGAGTCCCTATCAGTCGCTCCTCCTGTCCTCCCCCTCCTCCTATCTCTGCTGTTGCTGGTAGAGAGGAGAGCTTTTTACTCACATAGGCTTTATTGCACCACGTACTTACACTAACGAGCATAGTTGTTGTTAATGTCGTTAACAACAACGTGCTGGCTGACTTTGCTCCATGTTTGTGTGTGTGTGTGTGTGTGTGCATCCAAACTGGAGTTATTACAGTTACAATAACATAGGCATGTCAGCGATTATGAAATGATGCAGCAGCAGTCCCTGGGGATTTATTGATAGAATAATGTGTTTTGGACCAAATGTTTTTACTGGATTGGATGGTCTTGACCTTTGACAACGTAACAAGACCATTTTTGTTGGAATATAATTGATCAGTGGATTACTATCGGGCTTTACAGGTGAGTGGCTGATTGTACCCACTAATGTGATTGTATCTTGAAATGGTTTGCATTGGTCGAATCACAAGGATTTTTGTTTCAAACAGTGTATCATTTGTGTGCACATACTGAAAGCACACACCAGGAACTGACAGCCAGCGAGCAAATAAGTAGTAATAATTATAATAATCATTATGTAATATATAATAGTATAACATTCACAGGGGCTATACTTCTGCATTGAGTACTTTTGCTTTTACAAGTAAATTTTCCTGATAATACTTACATATTCAATGCAATTCAATTACTTTTACTTGCAACAGAGTATTTCTACACTGTGGTATTGCTATTTTTACTTAAGTAAAATGTCAGAGTAGCCCACTGTCTGAGATCTGGTGTCGGGGTTAACTTCTTCTTTTAGTGTGCTGATGTATCAGATTTCTCCTGCAGGACACCTTAATTTTTGCCTCTTTAAATGAATGCGGTAAAAATGTCAGAATTGTATTTGTTAGCAAAAAAAAAAGTAATCTCAGAAATTCTTCCATTCATAGAAGAAAAAGTAAGAAGATAAAATGCTTTTGAAGAAACAAACCATTTTTTCTTGACAACTAATTGTCAGTCTTTCAGTCATTAACCTCCCTGCTAATATTAGAACATGATGGATCATTACAGCTGTCATTCCCTCCCTGATCAGCAGTAGTCCACAGTGTCCCAATTCCATCACCAACTTCCCAGGATTTATTGGAATACCTCCAGCCTTCTTCATCTGTTATCCTGCCTGTCTTGTTTTTGATCATTGCATGTTTTGGGGGGGATTTTTACCCATTTGCTTATGCCAATTTGGCATTTCCTGCTGGTTGTAAATCAAAACAAGTTCTGGTCCAATGTTTAATTTTTCCCACATTCATCTGCACAGTATCAAAAAGCCATACAAATAGTGAGATGTGGGGCGGCTGTGGCTCAGGAGGTAGAGCGGGTTGGCCGTTAATCGGAAGGTCGGCGGTTCAATCCCTGGCTCCCCCTGGTTGCGTGTCGAAGTGTCCTTGGGCAAGATACTGAACCCCGATTTGCCCCTGTCGGCTGTTCCGCCAGTGTATGAATGTGTGTGAATGTTAGTTTCCGTTTGAGCACTTAGGCTCAGTGTATGAATGTGTATGACTGGTGAATGCAGATGTACTGTAAAAGCGCTTTGAGTGGTCGAAAAGACTAGAAAGGCACTATACAAGTACGGAGCATTTACATTTACAGATGTGTGTTTGTATTGGAACTGTGGAACAGTGTTTGTGTAATTATTCTTACTGCCTGAACAGACAAAACAAAAGTGGCTGAAATAAAAGTGGTTCTGTGATTTTTTTTTACATTTATGACGGGATCAAGAGAGGACCAGCATGTAGTCTTTATTGTTCTAGTACATTTAGCTCTGTACATTTAGATGACAATGTTATACCATTGTGATTATATAGTGTAATAAATTACATTACCCTACATTTGAGGACATACAACTAAATCCTAATTGGTTTATGTTTATCGCTGCAGAACAGTGTGACAGGTCAGTAAAAAGAGACCTGGGTTCTTCTAGAACACATCAAGTTAACATAAAAGTCAGACGCATGTTCAAATTGAAGAATAAACACTAATTCTGCTGCTGAAGATATTTAATAATTCTGAGACACAGACCACATAATAGCAATGTGTGCAAAAAAGTCCCTGTTGTTCTCCTACTACTGCTGGCTACTATTCAATAAAGGCAAAATGCCAAAACAATCTTGAAAAATGTTAATGTGAAAATTCTGATAAAGGACTTGCAGACAGTATGTGCACACAAATACAGATAATAGTTTCAGTCCTTACGAAGGCAGAGCACTCCTTTCTATTCGTTCCTGCTCCAGATGCAGCTTTTGTCCATACTCTCTCTCTCTGATCTCCCAGACATTCTTCATGATTGAGGCGTCACAGCCAACAACCTCAGGGTTTTTCTCACTAGACATCTTTAAACTGTTTCACACTGCAAACACAGAGAACAATATTAAGAAACCTCTGAAGAATTATTGTTTTTTTGGATGAAGATTATATTAATGTTAATACAATATTATGAACCCTGCAGAGATGGAAGTGGTGTACCTTATAGCCGTGATCCTCTGTGTGATCCGTGTAGGGATGCTGCAGGCAGCTCTGTTCCTAAATACTGTCACTCCAAGAGTCATTGACCTGCTTTTAGATGATTGAGGGACTGTCCCAACTAAAAATAAAACACCCTCCAGACACACGGAAAGAACCACTGCCTTCTCTACAAACATATGCCTGTAATATTACTGTTAGTAACTCCTCCAATCTGTGATGCAGGTTTGGTAGCTGTAACTTCAAAATTACGCCCCAGACACACACATCATCAAAAATATAAAGACACAATAAAGCCCAAAGGCTTATTAACCCAATTATTAAAAAAACTCAGACTCATACCACAGCTGTGTTCTGCAAAGACAAGCCCCCATCGCTGCCAAGAGGTAATACTGTACATAACTTGTATGTATACACTGTATACACACTATATATGATTTTCTGTTTTTCCTTTTTTTTAATTTTTTTTTAAATTTTTTACCTGTCCTGCCCAGCAGCCTGGTATAGAGTATGATGACCTGGATACCATATTGTGCCAGACAGATTTTACTTTAACAAGAGAGTATTAATATACTCCTTTGTCTGTTTTATTATTTATTTAATTATGTATTGATTTGTCACCGGGCCGGACAGGGGGGCAGACAAGGGGATGGGGGGGCACAAACAGAGAGCACAGAGAAAGGACAACACCTGTAAGAGAAGGGGGATGGAAGGTGGGGACAACAGGGAAAAGCAGTGGGAAACACCAATTGCAGAAAGCAACGAAACCTGCAATAGAACAGAGAGAGGGGCTTGGGGAGGAGAAAAACAACAACAAACTAACACAAACAAAAACAAACAATAAAAATAATAATAGTAAAAGACAACCAGCTGAACAGCAGCAATAAACAGCTGACATAGTATGACAACTAAGAGAAAAATGAAAACAAGAAACAGTCGAGCACATTAAATAAGCAACACAGCACAGCCACGAGAGCTGGAATAATAACAATTAATTTAAATAAGTAACTGAAAGAAAAGCATCAGGAATAATTCTACCAGGGACAACCTACATTTGTTTTGTGTCTTTGTGTGAGACTGTGTGAGACCAGTGCTCCCCCCCACCCAGCACCCCACCGCCGCGCAGCGAACAACCAAAACGCCCAAATGCCACGCAATCATCAACACCAATGCACAAGTGACAAGCACAACGCGCACACTGCGAGCACGGCGACACCCAATGCCCAGCAGCCCCCTGCGAATCCCGCGTGCGAGGTCGGGCAAACGAGAGAGAGCAAGCGGAATAACACGACAGCGAAAGCCAGTGGAGAGAAACACCAGCAGCAAGTCCCAGATCGACAGCAAAACCGTGCACCCGCCAATAAAAGTCCGCCGTCCACCCCCCAACTGCTGGAAAAAACTAAGGCCGCCAGCACCAGCCGACATCCCCCATGCCCAGCACGCCCCCCGGCCGCTGCATGCCACCACCAACCCACCCACCCATCAACGGCCAAGAACTCCAGGCACAAGCCCAGAACAAACCGGAGCACAGCCCTGCCCCGCACTCACACTGCACATCCCGAAAACTAACTATATACCTCAGTATCCAGAGGGGTCCAACAACTGGCTGAAAGAGAAATGGGGAAGCATGGATCCGAGTCCAACGAAGCTAAACAGGGACGCAAACTGGTCCCTCCAAGCCAACAAGGAAATACCTCCCCCGGACTCCAATGCACAAACTAAACGCCCAGCAGCCATTCAGAGACCCTGCCCAGGGAAAAAGCACAATGCATCAAGATGCATCGACAATCGCCCCACAATCCCACCGCAGCCCTCCAAACCACAACCGGATCAACCCGCGCAGAGACCCCCACCCCCAGAAGCCAGGGCACCCCGCGACCCCCCAAAGTGCAAAGGACCCCAGACCGCATGTCCCGGGGGAAGCTGTACCCCGCCCCAAGGAAGAACAGCAGAAAGCCGTGCCGGGAAGCTCCCTGCCGCCAGCGAGCGATAACGCGTAAGAACCAGGCCAACGGTCCCCCAGCCCAGCCAGAGGGATCCCTCCCCAGAGTGCAGGCAGTGCCAGCAGTCCCCCAGGCCGATCTCATCCCCGGACCGGGGCCCAGCCCTCCCAGTCAAGCACCCCCAAGGAGGAGCACCAAAACCTACCCCGACAACACCGGCCATGCGCCCCAGAGATTCCCGCATGCCCCCACTGTGAGAAAGCTGGCAGAGGGAAGCAGCGGGAGCCCCACCCTTGCCGAAGAGGGCCCAGGCGAGGAGAGGAGACAACGGGCCCCCAGGCCCAGGGACACACCACCCGCCCAGAAATGAGCAAAAGCCACAAGCCCGAGTCCCCAGATCCCTAGGTCAAGAGCGGGCCCCCACGCTAGGGGAGCCCCGACCCCCCCAGCCCACCCCAGATCAGGCAAGGCCGTCACCAACCCCACAGCACCCCCGACGCCCGGGGCTCCAGGGGCAGGGGCGGGACACGAGGCCAATGAGAATCTCCCCCACTCCTTCAACCCCTCTGCCTGCCTCTGTAAATGTATTATTTTGTGTTGGATGCATGTCATGGATTGTGAAGTGTTGTATGGTGGAGTAAAGATAAGGTGTGTGGTAACTAAGGTGCAGGTAAAATTGGAGGGTAGT
>NC_060162.1:30045390-30046819 GCF_021292245.1 Micropterus dolomieu | reverse complement strand
GCCCAGCAGCCATTCAGAGACCCTGCCCAGGGAAAAAGCACAATGCATCAAGATGCATCGACAATCGCCCTACAATCCCACCGCAGCCCTCCAAACCACAACCGGATCAACCTGCGCAGAGACCCCCACCCCCAGAAGCCAGGGCACCCCGCGACCCTCCAAAGCGCAAAGGACCTCAGAGCGCATGTCCCGGGGGAAGCTGTACCCTGCCCCAAGGAAGAACAGCAGAAAGCCGTGCCGGGAAGCTCCCTGCCCGCCAGGGAGCGATAACGCGGGAGGCCGATCTCATCCCTGGACGGGGGCACAGCACCCCCAAGGAGGAGCACCAGAACCTACCCCGACAACACCGGCCATGTGCCCCAGAGACTCCCGAATGCCTCCACTGTGAGAGAGCTGGCAGGGGGAAGCAGCGGGAGCCCCACCCCTGTCGAAGAGGGCCCATGCGAGGAGAGGAGACAACGGGCCCCCAGGCCCAGAAACACACCACCCACCCAGAAATGAGCAAAAGCCACAAGCCCGAGTCCCCAGATCACTAGGTCAAGAGCGGGCCCCCACGCCAGGGTAGCCCTGACCCCCCCAGCCCACCCCAGATCAGGCAAGTCTGCCACCAACCCCACAGCACCCCCGACGCCCGGGGCTCCAGGGGCAGGACACGAGGCCAATGAGAATCTCCCCCACTCCTTCAACCCCTCTGCCTGCCTCTGTAAATGTATTATTTTGTGTTGGATGCATGTCATGGATTGTGAAGTGTTGTATGGTGGAGTAAAGATAAGGTGTGTGGTAACTAAGGTGCAGTTAAAATTGGAGGGTAGTAGACACAGGCACCCCACAACTGTCAGGTAGTGGAGACTCCCATCGTGCCTCTCCCACCCCCCAAGCCCTCTGTGTCTAATGTGTAATTAAAATTGAGGGGCGGCCAGTGGGGGAGGAAGAAGGGCGAGACCGCAATAAAGCAGCCCCACCCACCAAACGCCCTGCATCCTGCCCGCCCCCCAGAGTCCTAAGGGTGTATGTTGTGAGACATGACCAAAGGGGGAAAGGTGAAGGAGGTCATAGGGAGGCTAGAATGGTCCTCCTCACTGGGACCAGATTCCTGACTGGCCCCATCATTCATTCAGTCCCGTCCTCCACCCCCCTAAGCAGGAGGACGCCAGGTCCCTCCAGCCCAGGGCTTATAGCAAGAGCCCCTCTAGCACCGGCAGCACCCCAGAGTCAGCGACAACCCCGCCCAGCCCCACAAGGCTCCAAAGCCCCGAGCCCCAGACCCCCACACACCCCCGAGGCAGGTCAGTGCAGCCCCAACCCAAAGTCCAACAATCCCCCGTCCTCGCCGGGGCCCCTCCAGCAGCCCCACTGCCACCCCCCACCTCACCGTTCCCACACAATCAGGAGCACTTCGAGCACCACCAGGCCATCGGAGCTGGCACAA
>NC_060162.1:30039203-30045370 GCF_021292245.1 Micropterus dolomieu | reverse complement strand
TCTGTGTCTAATGTGTAATTAAAATTGAGGGGCGGCCAGTGGGGGAGGAAGAAGGGCGAGACCGCAATAAAGCAGCCCCACCCACCAAACGCCCTGCAGCCTGCCCGCCCCCCAGAGTCCTAAGGGTGTATGTTGTGAGACATGACCAAAGGCGGAAAGGTGAAGGAGGTCATAGGGAGGCTAGAATGGTCCTCCTCACTGGGACCAGATTCCTGACTGGCCCCATCATTTATTCAGTCCCGTCCCCCACCCCCCTAAGCAGGAGGACGCCAGGCCCCTCCAGCCCTGGGCTTATAGCAAGAGCCCGTCTAGCACCGGGAGAACCCCAGAGTCAGCGACAACCCCGCCCAACCCCCGGACGGGTCCAGGGGGGCCCAACCCCCCCAGCACGCAGACCCGCCCCAGACTTAGAAGTTCCAAATCCCCGAGCCCCAGACCCCCACACCCCCCCGAGGCAGGTCAGTGCAGCCCCAACCCAAAGTCCAACAATCCTCAGTATCCAGAGGGGTCCAACAACTGGCAGTGGGGCCCCTCCAGCAGCCCCACTGCCAACCCCCCCACGTCACCGTTCCCACACAATCAGGAGCACTCCGAGCAACACCAGGCCAACGGAGCTGGCACAACCCCCCCCCCCTACAAGGGAGCAGGTCCGGAGCAGCAAGGACCCCGCCCAAGGACAGAACGGCCCAACGGCCCAGACCCAAAGGTCCGCCCACACCCAGGAGGCAATGTCACTCAGGCCATGTCAGGCCAAAAGACCCTCATCCCTAGCAGCGAAGCATCCCACACACACACCCCCACCGTCCCCAAAGAAAAGAGACAGCAATCACCCCGCGACAGCAGCAACAGGCCCTCGGGAGTCAGCAGATGGACCCAGCCCCTAGGACCCGACCACAATCCAGAGGACCGCGACGCGACCGCAAAGCAACCATCGACACACCCCAAAGCACAACCCCTCCCCACACAGGATCTCCGCACAACCACCAAGCATCCAGTCCGGGCACTAAAATCCAGAGGAGACACCCCCAGCCAGCTCAAAAAGGACCAGCCCGCACCCCCAACCCATCCCGTCAACACCTTCTTCCCGGTCCCCCACCCCTCCAACAACCAGTCGCCAGACCCCTCAGAGAACCGAAATACAATTATCAGGATGCACAGCATGCACACAGGACAGAGCCGCACACCAGCCCAGTCCAGGCCCGCACCAGATGCCCCCAACCCCCGACAAGCATGCAAGCCAATCACGACCTACAGGTGAGCCAACCAACACTACCCCGCTACCGATCTAACTAGTGGCACACAACAGCCAAGTAATGCGCTGCACAGGAGAGATGCCAGCCGGCGCAAACCGCCCCCATCCCCCCCACAGCCAGGGAGACCACAGACCCCCACCCACGGCTACACCGTGACCCACCCTGCACGTTCACCACCGGACCGAAACCCACCACAAGTATAACCATTTTGAGATATATTGTAGTCTATTGGACAGGAAGTAATGATAAAAATTTGGCAGTTCTAAACTACCACAGTCTTTTGCTTTTTGCATAGCTTTTAAACTGATTCGTGGGGGTTTATT
Organism: Micropterus dolomieu; assembly: GCF_021292245.1. NCBI lineage: Eukaryota > Metazoa > Chordata > Actinopteri > Centrarchiformes > Centrarchidae > Micropterus > Micropterus dolomieu. The sequence goes on along the minus strand of NC_060162.1, from coordinate 30,043,794 downwards.
TTTACACAAAAATTTTGAGATGTTTGAGTCCAGTGATTTAAACCAGACAGCAGAGGGTTTGGTGGGTAACATTGAAAACAGGTAATTGATTTTAGGTAGGACCATCATTTTTATGGTGGAGACTCTTCCCATGAGTGATATAGGTAATGATGTCCACCGTACAAGGTCATCCTCTATTGATTTAAGTAAAGACGTGTAGTTTAGCCATGTCAGTTCTGGCAGCCTGGAGGAAATATTGACACCCAGATATTTAATATTCCCAGACTTTAGCGGTGTGGTAGATATACTCTGGTTACTCCAGTTAATGGAGTAGTCTGAGATGGATGAGAATTTATCTATAAGTGTCTCAGAAAGCGAAGTTTGTGAGTTTAGGAGGAAAAGTAATACATCATCTGCATAAAGGCTTATCTTGTGGTGTATATTCTATAAAAATAGCAAATAGCGAGGGAGAGAGTGGGCAACGCTGTCTGGTACCCCTCTGGAGACTAAAGCATGGAGAAGTATGATCATTTGTTTTGAAAGAAGCTCTCGGGGGAACTGTATAAGATTTGAATCCAATCTATGAAAGAGTTTCCAAATCCAAATTTATATAAAGTAGTGAATAGAAATTTCCAATTTACTCTGTCAAATACTTTCTCTGCATCTAAAGAAACAACTGTAGTTTCCAGGTTATGAATAGTGGCATAGTCTAATACGTTAAGTAGCCTGCGTGTATTGTTGGTGGAGTGCCTGCCCTTAATAAATCCTGTTTTGTCAGTGTATTATACCAGGAGTGACCTTCTCTAGCCTTCTTGCTAGGGTTTTGCAGATGATTTTAAGATCTGCGTTAATAAGTGATATTGGGCGATAACTGGACGGGAGTGTGGGGTCTTTGTCTGGTTTAAGGAGCAGGCTGATATTAGCAGAGTTCATTGTTGGAGGCAACATGGAAGTACCCCTAATTTGCATAACCATCCTGTAGAATGTGGGAGCAAGTATTTCCCAGAATTCCTTATAGAATTCAGCGGGAAAACCATCTGGCCCAGGGGCTTTATTATTCGGCATATGTAGGAGAGCTTCCTGGAGTTCAGCCATTGAAACAGGTGAATCCAGAGCCCTGATCTGTTCATCATCTAACCTTGGCAAATCTATATTGTTCAGAAATGCATCGATGTTAGAGCTAGATGGGTCAATTTGTGATGTATATAAGTTTTTATAATAATCTCTGAATGCATTGTTGATTTCTTCTGGGTTATAAGTCAGATTCCAATCGTCCATTAACGAGGAAATTGTTATTTTTTCTTTATTCAATTTCAATTGGCTGGCTAAGAATCTGCTGGATTTATTGCCATGTTCAAAGTTCTCCAAGCGTAGTCTTTGCAACTGAAATTGGGTCTTTTTATTAATAATTTCATTTAATTCAAGTTTTGATTTTCTCAGATCATTCAGCATGTGTTCCTGTGGGGAGGCAGCTAGGGTATTTTCTAATGTTTTTCTTTTTTGTTCTAGCTCTAATTCAGAAGATCTCTCTTTCTTTTTTTTGTATGATGAATAGGAGACTATTTTACCTCTCATGACTGCTTTTGCTGCCTCCCAAAGAAGACATGGCGAGGTTCCTGGAAGGTCATTAGTTTCCATATATATTGCCCACTCCTTTTTGAAGTAACTTATAAAATCTAGGTCTTTAAGCAATGATGCATTAAATCTCCAACTTCTAGTTGGCCGTGTGACCCTTTTTTTAGTAAGAGTGATAGAAACCGGTGCATGATCACTGATAGTGATAGGGTGAATCTGAGTGTTGGAAATGTCTGCCAAAATTGAGCTGCTAACCAAAAAATAGTCAAGGCGAGAATATGAGTGGTGGACTGGTGAAAAGAAGGTATATTCTTATTATATAAGAGTGGGGTGGTGAGAACGCCAAACATTCCAAAGACCAAAATCGCTCATGCATTGTTTAAGGATGTCTGTTGATTTCCAAATATGGTGACCACCTGCCATACTGAGCCTGTCAACTGCTGGATTACATACCATGTTGAAGTCCCCTCCTAATATAAGAGCTGTGTCTGAGTGAGCAGAGAGTGAGTTGAAGAAAGCACGAAAAAAGGAGGGGTCGTCAACATTTGGGCCATAGATGTTAACAATGCATAAAGGAGTATTTTGAAGCGAAATATTAACAATAATGAATCGACCCTCTGGATCAATAGTAGTGGTATTATGATTGAAGTGTGTTTTTCTATTTATCATAATGGTGACACCCCTTTGTTTGGAGTTATAACAGGCTGAGTACGAGTGAAGAAACTGTGGTGAAGTTAGTTTATCTGCTGTCTTGGGTAAATGAGTCTCCTGTAGTAGGACAATGTCTGTTTGCAGATTATTTAGATGGTTAAAAAATTTTAATCTCTTTTCCCTTGAACCAACTCTGCGTACATTCCAAGAGGTGAGTTTAAGTGTGGTCATCATTCAACTAAGAGATGTGGTGTAGGCTAGTGTGTTCAGTGTGTGTGTTGTATCATTGTGTGTGTTGTATGCGCCTGTATGTGTGTGTCTATGTGTTCATGTTGTATGCGCCTGCGTGTGTATGCTAGCGGTGTGCCCGACTGTTTGTGAATTAAACAGTATGAAAATTGGGCAGCTGATCGACCTGTAAACGGCGGAGGAAGAGCAACATTAACAAAAGAAAGAGACAGTGAAACAAAAACAGAGGAAAATACACAAAACATTATCGGACAGTCTAGTCAGATAACCACAGTATAGGCTGTTGAGACGTGCACTGTATTTTATAACTACTAACCTGCCATATATCACGGAGTAATTAACTGAGAGAGGGGAAAAATGTCTTTACAATCCATTAAAATCCATTACTAAGAACATCTCATATATAAATCCTCTCCCAGCATAACTATCTTATGTTGTGGGGACAGCCCGGCTGACGGTGAGTGTCCTGGTTTCCTTTTTTTGCTTTATTTCTCCCATTGTTTTGCTCTGCCTGCCTCCCTGTGTTCTCCTCCTCTCTCCCTCTCCCTCCGCTCCTGAGCCCAGCCAACAACCCGCACCTGCACCTCATCAGCCACCGCATCAGCCTGCCACACCCAGTTATCAACCTCATCCCTGCCTGTATTTCAACCCTGGTTCTCCACACCGTCCTCGCTTGATCGTCGTTGCTTCATACCTGGTGCCACCTCTGCATTCAGGCTCTCATGCTTTTGATTTCTCTCAATTTCCCTGTGCTTTTTCGCTTCTGTCACTAACCCTGTCTCTTTGTCTGCTTTCCTCACAGGTTCACTCACCCTCGTCCTCCGTTCTGTTGGCTGGGTTCATCCTCCAGTCCTCTCCTCTCGGGCTGCCTCCACGGCATAATCCCGGCTCCCCCAGCTCCTCGCCTCACCACCTGCGCCTCGCCTGCTCCTCGGCCCTCCGTGTCCACGTCCCCCGGCGTCCACCTCTCCTCCCTCACCTCTTCCCTAGCCCCCTCCATAAACCCTCAATAAACCTCCATCCCTCTGAGCGTTGCGTTTGGGTCCGTTCTGTCCCCTCTCACAACATCTTTGTCATTTAATTCATCAAGAAGACACCTCCAATGGCATCTGCAGACATAGTGAGTTAATGGAAAATGGGGAAACCCATGACCTTTTGAGAAGCTGTGGTGTCCGAACGATAATGCCTATAATTTTTACTTAAATTAAATAGGCTACAGCTGTGTAGCGCCCAGAAGCCGTTGCCATGGTTACTCTCCATGCCTGCCATTTACTCACAGAGCGTTTGTCTCCCTTTCTGTTCAGCAGAGCGCAGAGCAACCCTTCTGGGCCAAGCGACTACGTTATGATTTTAAGAATGTTCCTAAGATGAACATCTTCCCCAATACTATTCAGCATGCAGTGTGTAGCTATCCACTTTGCTATGGCATTTGATCGCTTGTCTTGCTTGATTGTTTATCTACTTCTCCCACACATTGCTTCCAGTGGCTCCTTCCGCTGCTTGTTTGGGTGGGTGATTCGCAGGCTGATCAACATCCCACCTCTCCTGTGACCCTGGTTTGACTGTATGTGTATTAAGAGCCGGCGAGCAACGGACTTTCAAAATAATAATAATAAAAAATCATAATAAAACTATGTTAACATGAGAAATTAACGTGAGTTAATTAATCAATGCGTTAATAACGTTGTGTGTAGTGTGTAGCCCTATATATTATATCTTTTGAAGAACAACTGAAATGACTTCTACAACTTCTACTACAAAACAAACAGCATACAAAATAGAACACAAACAATGAATTTACATATCAGTAGCACATACACTCAAAATAATCACATAAATTATATTCAATTCAATTTTATTTATATAGCGCCAAATCACAACAACAGTTATCTCACAGCGCTTTTCATAAAAGAGCAGGTCTAGACCATACTCTGTGATGATATTTACAGAAGCCCAACAGTTCCCACCAAGAGCAAGCACTAGGCGACAGAGGCAAGGAAAAACTTCCTTTTAAGAGGCAGAAACCTCGAGCAGAACCATGGCTCAGGGTGGGCGGCCATCTGCCTCGACCGGTTGGGGTGAGAGAGAGAGAGAGAGAGAGAGAGAGAGAGAGAAATAGAGAGAAAGAGAGAGAGAT
>NC_060162.1:30031156-30039103 GCF_021292245.1 Micropterus dolomieu | reverse complement strand
GCCCCCCCCCCCCCCCCCCCCTACAAGGGAGCAGGTCCGGAGCAGCAAGGACCCCGCCCAAGGACAGAACGGCCCAGACCCGAAGGTCCGCCCACACCCTGGAGGCAATGTCAGTCAGGCCAGGTTAGGCCAGAAGACCCCCACCCCCGCGCCTTTCCCTCCCTAGCAGCGAAGCATCCCACACACACACCCCGACCGTCCCCAAAGAAAAGAGACAGCAATCACCCCGCGACAGCAGCAACAGCCCCTCAGCCCTAGGGAGTCAGCAGATGCACCCAGCCCTTAGGACTCAGCACGACCACAATCCAGAGGGCCGCGACGCGACCGCAAAGCAACCATCGACACACCCCAAAGCACAATCCCTCCCCACACAGGATCCCCGCACAACCACCAAGCATCCAGTCCGGGCACTAAAATCCAGAGGAGACACCCCCCAACCAGCTCAAAAAGGACCAGCCTGCACCCCCAATCCACCCCGTCAACCCCTTCTTCCCGGTCCCCCACCCCTCCAACAACCAGTCGCCAAACCCCTCAGAGAACCGAAATACAATTATCACTATATATGATTGATATACAATTAATGTAGATGTTTAAATATTAACACACTATTTACACACCATAGGCGTCACTAGACCCTTTTTTACTGGTACCAGTAAAATTGTCAAGACCCCTTGGAGTTGTTCTTGGATGTGTAGGGCTCCGAGGTCAAGTTAGCAACAATTTGTTGCATCTGCAATGTCCAGTCAAGTTAGCAATAATGTATATGCAACGTCTATGAAGATCTTTTTAATGCAAGCAAAAAAAAATGTTTTGAGAGCATATTTATCGCACGGCAATCAAAAGTTAAGTTTGTAATTAAAAATAAACAGGCCTTTTTTTGTGTCACAAAAAGTTTTAATTGCTAATTTGTCCTTATTGATTGCAAGTTAAAAAGTTTTCAGATGTCCAGCTAAACTAGTTTTTTGTGACTGCGGTAACTGAAGTTTATGGTCACACAACATACACTGTAATAGACTTTAGACTGCTAATGTTATATTGGAAATATAGACTGCTAACTAGATATTTTGAAGTGTTGCTGCCTTGTTACGTTTTCTCCTGTAACGTTAGATGTGACATAGAAGAATTTATTACTCTTGGTCTGGCTGGCTTCCCCACCTTCTTTTCCCCTCCCTGTGAAGAAGTGCACCACTGTGGTGGCAACAGCATGTAAGCTTAGCTCATTAACTAGCAAATTAGCCAGCATAAAGCAATGCCAAGCTGTGCTAACGATGCTAACATAATGTGAGTGAATGCCAGTCGTAGTTTTTAAACCAGCATGCACGGAAGTCAAGACGTAATACAGAAGTGTTATAATTTAGAGTGATAATACTTTTGACAAGTAATTGACTTTATTTTGCAAGGTACTATAACAGGGTGGTCAGGAAGAGGAAGGATTTGCGGACACTATCAGAATCAGTGGCTGTACCTTATGAAGAGTTATGTAAAGCTAGATTAGCTAGCAATATGTGTGTGACAGGTGCTTCTTATTTTGTGTCTACGCTCTCCGGCTGCACATATTTCTAACCTGTCGTCTGTCTCTCATGTAGGACGTGTGACGGCCCCTGCTTAGTCTACTTCTACCTGATATGGAGCGCCTGGGCCCAGTGCGCTACAGGATATAAAAGTCCCACCTTCCATTGTGGCTGGCTCTCTCCCTGATAGCACCTGCACCTTACTGCTTTGCTGAACCATTGTTTTTATTTTTACTCCACACCTAATCCCACAGTATGTGAACACTACTTATTTAACACTGTTACTATCCAGGTTCTATTATCGTAATTACTGTTACAACTTTTACACATTTTCATTTATTTAAGTGTCTTAACTGTACATTATTTCAAGTCATACAAAACAACAATTTTAACCTTTTTACTGCTGTTTTCATGAATGCAGGATAAGATTTTAATTTAACTGTTTCTTGTGTACAGTAATCATTTGTTAAATAAAATCAGGCAAGACTAATCATCAATTCCATCCATCCATCGTCAAGTTGTAAATGAAAATAATGAGATGGTATTTATAGGTTAACATGTTGAATCTCTTTTTGCAGAAAGTAAAAAATGGAAAACAAGAGACCAGTGTGAAATCCACTTAGAAGTTATACTCAAAGAAATATCTGCACAATGAATAGTTTTGAAGCTCCCTATGAGGTGTCATTTATTGCGACCTCTGAAAAGTCTTGTAGATATTGCACAGGTATTGTGAGGCTTTACCTGTTTAGTGAGGCAAAAGGAAAAAAAACGAAATCAGATGATAGAAAGCACCTATTAATCAGAGGTGCATATCAGCTGATTGTTTGTCTTTGCCTCACTGTAAAAGCTTCACGATACCTGTGTATTTGCCTGAGAAGACCTCAGAGTTTGAAACATTGCAATATATGATACTGCCTGGTGGGATTCATAATTACTTATTTTTTCACACTAGCCCCTTTTATTCAACACTATGTGAGCATAGTTTGTTGGATGTGCACATGTTCTTGTGTGTTTGAACTTGACTTACAGTATATCAGAATGTGAAATCTAACATTCCAGTCAGTATTAAAGACAAAAGGAGTACAAATATATAAATAAGATTTATTGCAATGTATGTGGACATTTGCAGTGAACAAGCAGTTCTCTGCATTTGGAGGTGGTCTTTGATGCAATTAGTTACTGTACTTGAAAACATAATCTGCCCTAGTTGTGAAATAAAATCCATTATTCAAATATCAAATATCAAATCAAATATAGCCCAGAACTGCCATGTCTGATGCGAGGGTTCTTAATCATGGCATCATTTAAGCTACAAACAAATACAGCCATAACACTGTTCACTAATTGGCACCAGCCTTCTACAAACACTTTGCGTCACAGAGGAAAACAGGATCTTCATGCCAGGGTGGTGGAGGTAAAGCAGGTGCAGGTCGTTCTCCATGTTGACCAGCTTCACGCTGATGACCCCCATGCTGCTGCCGCCACAGTGGATGATGAGGACATCTGATGGTGCACCTTTTTGGAGGGAGGGGAAAACAAGGGGAGAAGCCAGCCAGACCAAGAGACATCCGGCAGGGTGAAGGTGCTTCCTAAGCTCTCTGCAGCTCTCTGGCCACCATGCTGGACATAGCTGTCACCAATGATCCACACTGCAAGTATGGTTGTAATATAAATGAGTGTAATAAATTCTTCTGTCACATCTAACGTTACAGGAGAAAACTTAACAAGGCAGCAACACTTCAAAATATCTAGACAGTCTATATTTCCATTTTCCATACCAGATTATCATTAACACTACTGTAAATATCTGTACCATTATTCTTTCAGTCTATAGCAACATCACCTTTACTGTCTGTACCTCTGTGTGGATATTGTGTAGGCTGCCTCCCTCCCCTCTCTCTCTCTCTCTCTCACCACCAACCGGTCGAGGCAGATGGCCGCCCACTCTGAGCCATGGTTCTGCTCGAGGTTTCTGCATTTTAAAGGCAGGGTAGGCAAGTAGCTTCTAAAACACTTTTTGTCATATTTGTTTAAAATGTCTATATAGTCTGTAGTCCTCTCAGGGCTGCAGTAAACACTCGTGCCACTCGTTTCATTCGGACCTAATGCAATGATTGGCTGGCTGACTGTCACTCTCCCTCGCTGCCATGGCTACCAGCCCTGCTGCTACAGGTGCTGCCTCCATACGCTCACCCGGTCAGCTCGCTCTCAGACCCGACGAGCGAAGCGGTCAGACAGGTGGGTGATATCTGCATGGCTTTTCAACGATCGTGACAACTGAGGAACACCAAGGGGCTGAAAAGTTACACCGTGGTGGCTTTATTTCTGCTGGACAGGTAATCTGGCTTTTATCATTTTGATGGTGATTTGTTACTTTCATCGCTAGTAAACGTAGCTACCTACTTAGCATACAGCTAACTGTTGCTACGAGTGCAGACTGGTGTAGGAGCCAGAGTAGAGACAATGAATTCTATCTAGCTGTAGGTGAGCTGGAAAACAGCAGAGCGAGCTGTGTTTTCCAACGCTAATATTAGGTAAGACAATGTAAGTGTAGACTGCGCCTGTTTAGTTATTCACCATCTGGGTTTATTATACTATGTTTACACCTATCTTTACACCTTGTATCTAATCTGTTTGTGTGATTATCTTGTGTCTGCAGGCGTTGTTTGACTGTATGTTACTCTTTTACAAATGATGTAGCTGTGTGTTTGTAGTTAAGACATTTCAACGTTAGTATACATAAACAATGCTGGCTAAAGTTCCCCAAGTATCTGTGTTTCTGGTATATAAGCTACCTATAATATAGTTTGACATTGTTCGTAGCTAAACCTACTGTGTGAAAACCTTTTACTGTAACTGGTGTTGTGCCATTACCTATTTTACCAGAAGTAAAAAATCCTGTGTGTTTTATTTCTACTGCGCCCTCGGGTCACCTGCAGTCTTCCGACACCCTGTGCTTCTGATCGGAACATGCTGGTTGGCCTGGATTACAACCACCATGTCCACAGACCAGCCAGGAGAAAAGCTGATGACACAGTTCAGTGTGTTGCATTATGAGTACTCTTGTGCATTTTACTCAATACGTTTATAAGTGATGAGTCAAAAACTATTAAACAGTATGAGGAATACAGATACATGGTGCTAATTTATTGTTACTGATTGCATTTTATGTGGTAATGCTAATTACTCTATAAGAGAATAATGTCAGGTGTTACAAACCTTTCACTAAGCGGATCCTCCTTTCTGTATTATCAGGTACAGCAAGGTGTATAACAAAAAGTCCAGGAAGTGGAGCTTGTACTCATTGAAGGTGGAGAAGGACTACAGTTACATCGCAGACCTCCAGAGTGCCATCCTCCTCCTCCTCTGACGGTTGTCTACTACTGAGGAGATGCCTAGAAGCAGAACCAAGAGACCTGATGATCCCCGTCAACATGGGGTTCTGTCAGGTGTCCCTGCCCCAACTGTTTTGCTAGATACAGCAAAATATAAAACAAAAAGTAATATGGTTGGTTTTGAAATGTGGTAATCATGTCAGAGGTGATTGGGATAGGTGATAAGATGCTACAAGTAAAGTCTGAACTGTCTTCATAATCAGTCAAAATACATCTGGACACAACTTGTCTTTCTTCCTGTATATACTTATTTTTATTAATTTTTAAAAAATGATCTATTTGTGATATAGGTTGTAGTTTTAGTAGTATATAATAACAATAACAAAAGTGTTATACCACATTTGGATGTCATTATTGAGAGACATAAGACACAAATGTAGTTGCTTGATTGTTTATGCTGCAAGTGTAAAGAAAAGGCATTTATCATTTTCAATGTTTTATGAGAATGAAAGAATGAAAATGAAAGAATGAAAATATTATCCAGGACAGGGAAAAATATCTTTGTATTTTCTCTACCCTCCTGGGCATAAAAAGAAAACAATGTACAGGTATTCATTCACACAGTGGAGGGAATTATTTGTGTAGCAGTTAGTGACATTACATCTGACACCCTGCTAGGATTAAACCTCTGTATTATCCTAATGGATCAGGATAACAGTTGCATATCTTCCAGAAACAGCAACTCAGTATCACGAGTCTGTCTAAGTGCTCCACACTGCCACACTACAAACTGTCTGTATGCTGCCTGACTGAACTGTCTGTTACTCTGTGCTGGGTCTGGAAGATCAGCCTTGTGTGGTGCATGGAAACACTGTAGTCTGGATGTTGTCCACAGTCCTCAGATTCTGGTCTGTAAAGGAATATATAGTTTTTAGAACCCCAAATGGGAAAGATCTCTGTAATTGGAAAGAACATTCATCAACATCATCAGATATTTTTATTGAACAGGGGTTTGTTGTTCTCTAACAGGACTTCTGTGTCCACATTACACACCAGGTCAATGTACATGACACAGATGAGCCGATGGGTGAAGCAGAGCTGTAGTTAGTTGTTGTAATCAGTAAACGATAATAAAAAAGTAATAACAATAATAGATATATAAAGCACTTTATTTTTGACTGTCAAAGGGCTTAGGGGGAAACACCAGAAAAACCTTCAGACAAGTACACTGGGAGACAATAGACTAATATTAAAATATATATGTATAGATATACCTGTTCATATGCTGTTGTTGGAGCGTTAAGCTCATTGCAGATATGTGCTGCTCGTCTTGCACCTCGTCCTGCCTCTTCTTCCTCGGACCCCGGCAGCCCTCCCTCCTCTGCTTCGCCTCGACCCCGGGCTGGTCCCGGTCCTGTCCCGGTTTGTGCTTGGCTCTGGGGTGCAGTCCTCATCAGAGACAATAATGCTGTCACAGTGGAAGCTCTAACCTGCAAAACAACGTACATGTTATGGATCTAACAAGAAATTCAAGTTCGTGTAGTGTAACTGATGGAAACTTTTTACTAATTAAAACTCGGTCTTTTTAAACCTATCCAATATTAACATGCTAGCTTGATAGTGAGTACTAACAGCCGGGTTAGTTGTTTATTTTTATAATGATAAAGTTAGATGTTTTCTTACCCCTGATGTGAGCCGCTGCTCTCCGCTCGTCACACTGTGCTCGTCCTGCTGCGGTGTCTGCAAGGCGCGTTCACGTGTTTTGGGGGCGTGGCTTTGGAAGGAGCCGAGAAGGGAGGGGGTGGGAGTTTCTCTGTTGGATACTTTCAAAATCCAGCATTTTCTGGCTATTTTCTCTATTAAACATGTAGTCTTAATACCAGCAGACTAATAATTCAACAGTTCCTCATGTAGTCATAACAACAGTAGATCACAGTAGAGCAGTGCGTGCACTGTCACAGCGTCTGCAGTCAATACTCCCACTCAAGGATCTAACCACAGTGAGCTTGTTTCTGTGTTCATGACTACAGTTCACCACTTTTAAGTATTTAAGTATTTTATCACCTACCAACCAGTAAGAATTCCGGCTCTCACAGACCTGTTAGTTCTTCTTTAAGAAACCCTCCTGTTCTCCACTCATTACCTGTATTAACTGCACCTGTTTGAAGTCGTTACCTGTATAAAAAACACCTGTCCACACACTCAATCAAACAGACTCCAACCTTTCCACAATGCCCAAGACCAGAGAGCTGTGTAAGGGCATCAGGGATAAAATGGTAGACCTGCACAAGGCTGGGATGGGCTACAGGACAATAGGCAAGCAGATTGGTGAATTCAATTCAGTTCAATTCAATTTTATATATATAGCGCCAAATCACAACAACAGTTATCTCACAGCGCTTTTCATAAAAGAGCAGGTCTAGACTATACTCTATGATGCTATTTACAGAAGCCCAACAGTTCCCACCAAGAGCAAGCACTAGGCGACAGAGGCAAGGAAAAACTTCCTTTTAAGAGGCAGAAACCTCGAGCAGAACCATGGCTCAGGGTGGGCGGCCATCTGCCTCGACCGGGAGAGAAAGAGAGAGAGGAACATAGAGAGAGCAATAGAGGGACAGAGAGAGGGATGGAAGGAGAGAGAGAGAGAGTGAGAGAGAGGGAGAGGGCAAGAGAGGAACAGAGAGAAAAAGAGAGGGATGGAAGGAGAGAGAGGGGAGGGTGGCAGCCTACACAATATACACACAGAGGTACAGACAGTAAAGGTGATGTTGCTATAGACTAAATGAAAAATGGTACAGATATTTATAATAGTGTTAATGATAACAATCGTAATGTTAATGATTATAATAATAATAATAGGACTAGTAACAATAGTTGTTGTAGCAGAGGGTGTCGAGCAGGAACACGGGGGCAGCAGGTGACCCGCAGCCACAGATCCAGACTCCACAGCTCCAGAGCCAGAAACACCTGCAGGAAGTGATAGGAGGAGAGAGGAGAGGGACGAGAAAGCACAAGACTACCGGAAAGGGGAGAAGTTGTGTTAGTAACATGCAATAATGGGATGAGGTTGCATACAGAGGGAGAGAAAGTAGAGGAGAGAG
>NC_060162.1:30027999-30031056 GCF_021292245.1 Micropterus dolomieu | reverse complement strand
CTAAATCACTGAGCCTCGCCTCCATGTCTATAAATAAACTACACTTATTACATGTACCATTACCGCTAAAGGAGGCAGAGGAGTAACTGAACATCTGACACACCGAGCAGGAGAAAGTAGGAGAGAGAGAGGGAGAAGGAGAAGCCATCGCTAGCTGCTAAGCTAAAGTCGCTAACGGCTAAGCTAAAGTACTATAGCGTCAGCTACCAAAACTTTAGAACAAGTATGAGATTGAACAGCAGTCACTAAAAGATGGAAAGAACTGTGAGTGCTTAGGCAAAATTACTGTAAAGAATAAGTGTTTAGCGAACAGTTGGCCGCTGTAATCAAACAAATGTAACTGTTATTTAGCGAGAGCAGCACAACACGGTACCAACACACAAGCACCGGAAACGGAAATGAGTCGACACGCTTACCGCAATACGTCAGCAATACGTCAGCCAGGCAGCAGCAAACTCCATGGAAGTAATGACATTTATCCTGATCATTTTCAATATCAAATTATATAAAAAATTTTATCGTGAATACATTTATGTCCATATCGCCCAGCCCTAGTGTAAATAGTATTTTAGCTTTAAAAATGTTAAAGGAGACTGGGGGAGCCAGTTTGAATGGGCCTGATGCAGCTGACAACGATAAAATCTGGCTCGGGGCTGGATAAGTATGTGGCTGAAAGTGCTCCTGAGCTGCATCAACTCAGCAAAGAGAGGATGAGAGGGGTTGTCCATGTTGGTTTTCAGCTTCCCTCTCATCATCCTCTCAGTCACTGTATCTACATCCCCACCACGAGCTGGCCTTCCTCACCAGCTTGCCCAGTTTGTTGGCGCCACAAATCCTGATGCCACCTCCCCAGCACACCACAGCAGAAAATGACACTGGCCACTACAGACTGGTAGAACATCTGTAGCAGCCTGGTGCACACGTTGAAGGACTGAGCCACTTAGGAAGAACAGTCTGCTCTGTTCTCTCCTATAGAGGGCCTCGGTGTTGTCTGACAAGTCCAGTTTTTTGTTGAGTTGCACCCCAGGAACTTGTAGGTGTCCACCATCTCTACTCCTTCACCCCTTATTATGACGGGTGTGGGGCCTCTTGCTGCATCTTAAGTCCACCCTTAGCTCCTTGGTTTTTCCTGCGTTGAGCTGTCAAACCAACCAATGATGCTCTCGATTAGGTCTCTGTACTCCTCCTCTGACGATGGAGGAGTCATCTGAGAACTTGAAGAGGTGGCTCGTTCCCGAGCAGAAGTCAGAAGTGTAGTGTGAACAGAAACGGTGACAGTACAATTCCTAGGGGTGTGCAAGTGTTGCTCGCCACCACGTCTGACAAGCAGCCTGACGTACTGCAGAACCAGTCTCTCGAAAGTCTTCATTACATGTAACATTAGTGCCACAGGCCTGATGTTGGAGAGGTCTGTGGAACGTCCCTTTTTGGGGATAGGGACAATGCAGAATGTCTTCCAGATCTTTGGCACCTTCTTCAACCTCAGCGAGAGGTCAAAAAGATGACGGAACACTCCCGCAATCAGTGTTGGATGGGTCCTTGCACATGAAACGCATCAGATAGTGGTGTGTCCGTGCTGCAGATGCCACAGATTCTAGATCCTGCTCCTATTTGATCTTACCTCACTTCCTTCACCTGGTTGTCACCGCCTACATCCTCACCTGCAGATCCTCATCCTCATCAGTGTGGGCACGTTTTCTGGCCTCATGCAATAGTTCCTTACCAGATTGTCTAGAGTCTCCTGCCTAGCATTCCAGCATTTAATAGTTTGTTTATTCTGTCCCGTTCGTGTCTCGATCCTGTTTTGCCTGTTTTCCGGACCTGCCATATTATGCCTTATTATCGGATTTGAATTTGTTTGCCTTTCTCTTGGACTGCTAACCTGGTACTGTGATCCTGCTTGCCTGACTACGATAAACTGAACTTGCCTTATACTTCTGTCTCTGGGTCTTGTTTCTGGGTTCAATCTGGACAACATGAGCCCAGCCGACTCAGATAATTGGCAGAGCTAAATTTCGGCTCAAGCCGACGCTTTACAGCGTCATGATGAGCAGCTTACTGTCATCATGGAAGGAGTTCAGGACATAGCTGCTCACCATGAGTGCAGCATGGAGTCCGTCCACAAGCATCTTCAGAGATTCTCCGTCACTTCTCAACGCATGTGCACTGCCCTGTTGGGCTTCACAGTCTGACAGAACAAAGACTGGGCTTTTGGATATCCTACCTGACCCCGGCCTGTTGAATTCCCAACGCCTGCCATGTGGCTTGACTACACAAAGTAAGTCAGAGAACAATAGAAAGCCCAAATGGCCCTGTCAGTTAAATCACACCTACCTGTAAACTCTTAACTTTTAAAGGTTTGTATTGGCTAAAGCTTTCAGGGGGCGGAGTAATCCCTGGAAGTACAGTCATTTTGTCAACAGAGGTATAAAACTGAACACCTCCGAACCCTCATTGCCATTCCCAGTTCTCCAGAGGACTGTAAGGAGGTAAACAAACTTTGCCTTTCTGCAACTGCACCAGCAGCTACAGGAGGTATTTTCTTTCATGAATACAGACTTCACTCGCTGGATGAGCAACTCTGTTTTCTTCTTTCCTTTTTACCTCTTTTATTAGGGCCCGAGCACGACCGTGCGAGGTCCCTATTGAATCTGCTCGGATTATATTTTTAGGGCCCGAGCACGACCGTGCGAGGTCCCTATTGAATCTGCTCGGATTATTTTTAGGGCCCGAGCACGACTGTGCGAGGTCCCTATTGAATCTGCTCGGATTATTAGGGCCCGAGCACGACCGTGTGAGGTCCCTATTGAATCTGCTCGGATTATTTTTAGGGCCCGAGCACCACTGTGCGAGGTCCCTATTGAATCTGCTCGGATTTTTAGGGCCCGAGCACGACCGTGCGAGGTCCCTATTGAATCTGCTCGGATTATTTTTAGGGCCCGAGCACGACCGTGCGAGGTCCCTATTGAATCTGCTCGGATTATTAGGGCCCGAGCACGACCGTGTGAGGTCCCTATTGAATCTGCTCGGATTATATATTTTTTTTTTTTTTTTTTT
>NC_060162.1:30021587-30027899 GCF_021292245.1 Micropterus dolomieu | reverse complement strand
TTCTTTTAGGCAGGCTGGAGCAGAAAACAACTCACCTTTCTCAAGTTGTACAGTAATGTCACATGTGTATGAAGGTGGATCAAACAAGCTAATCTTAAATGTCAAAGTAGAGAGGAGCCTAGTAGGCCTATTTATTTTCATTCATTACACAATATGAATAAGCTATGCAGACAGTTGTAAAGAAAGAACATCTTTTTCTACTGTTCTCTACTTGTTATAGTTACACAGTATTAGGGGTGTGGGCTGTATTAAAAGTATCCACTGTTCTCCCATGCTCTAACACACAGTAACGATGAAATGTGTGCTGTTCTCACATTCTTCCTCTGTATGTACACATAAACAACAAGGCAGGGAAATATAAAAGGAATTTATTTTATTGTTTGGGTACATTATTGTTCAGTGTACATGTTCACATCTGAAACAAACTTTACGTGCTTGATAACTCTCCCACCCCGCATCTACACACCAATACCGATTTATATTCATAGCGGCAAGTGCTATGTAGCTCCACGTAGGGGACACAGGAAGTGACATATAACACCTTCATGCGGCGTCGGAACCGCGTAGGAAATTCACAGCCGCACCGGCAGAGCTTCAGAATATGCAACTCGGCCGGCTCACGCGCGGACCCAACGCCCAACGCTGCTTGCAGCTTTAATTTTCTCTGTTTTTACATTTTTTTTTTTTTCAAAATCACTCAGGATTTCGGAAAATAGGCCGTTCCTTTAATCACTCGAAATGCCACCATTAAATGGTGTTACCTGCTAGTCTATATAAACTCCTAGGTAGTTTATCACTAGAGATGCCATAATGGGATTATGCACTTATCACTCCTGGCCTGTTGTTTTTTTCTCTGTTTATGTATTTTTTAAAGTTCCATTTTAAGTCTATACTCCCCTGAATAGACCTGTTATCACCACCCCTGATGATTAACTATATTTATAGTTCTATAAACCCCAACTGGGCGAACCTTTTCCGGAATACTCAGTCTGACTCGACAGAACACCTGGCTACCACAAAGGTTTTACGCCGAATGCTGATGAACATCTCCAACACATGCCCTATTAACCTAGGTTTTTTCCCAATTTCAAGGAATGATTCAAATCATCGTACTCACGTTTTTAAGTCGATTGGAGCGTCCAGCCAGTCACCACCAAAGTCAGGCGGATTCCTCTCTTGTTTTGCGAGGCGGGCTTCCCTACCGGTAAATGTTACGTGCGGTTTGACTCGGGCGGTGATCAGCTGGAACGTCCAATCCCATCCTTGTCGCCAAAAATGTCAGGGAAAAGAATTCCTTCCCAAAGAATACGGAGTCAAATAGATTTGTTGAATCATTTCTTTATGTAACATGGCCACGGAGAGAACGCACGGTTACTCTCCCGAACTCAGCATTTCCTCTCCTTAAGTACAGAACAAGTACAAAGAACAACAGCCAACAAATGGTAGATGAAGGAAAACAAATGGCAGAGTATTAGCATACACTACACACATTAACATAAACTCTTCCTGAGCTGAGAAAGGAAATGCAAATGTATTTGGCATCAGAGATGTTTCTCTGTTTCTTGATTGGTCTATGTTAAAACTCTCACCTACATGCCAGCAGACGTTTATTGTAAAAACAGCCTTTTATTAGGAAAAACCCTGTGACCAATGCTAATTTCTCACAAGTTAGTTACAGTGAAATCCTAAAAAATCAGCAACTTATAATGTATTTCTCACACCAACCAGACCTGTGACCATTAGAGTACTTCCCCTATTTTTGTATTCAGGGGAGAGTGATTTTCCGCCATCTTGATCTTGAAATCACCTGGCCTCTAGCACAACCGGATCATGTGGTCTTTGTCTCTCCCCCTCCTTGGTCTCTCATACACACACACACACACACACACACACACACACACACACACATGCTTGCTGGATTGTTGTATGTTTTTGTATGATTTGTTTATTGACTTTATTTCATTTTGAATATTAATAGTTTTATTAATATTTCTAGAATATCTTTGATATTCAGCTAATAACCAAACCTGACCACATGTTGACAAAACCCCTAACAGCCCTTTCTCTGCTTAGTTCCCCACCTCGTTCTCCGGCAGAGACTGAAGCAGGTATTCCTCCTCCAGAACATTGTCCTGGGGCTACTGGTTCTTGTCGCTCCTGCCTGGTCCAGTGCTCCCTCGCCTTTGAGCTTCAGCCCTCTGCCTTTCCCACTGAACAGTCCCCAGGTAGCGTACATTGTCTCTCTGCTCACAGGGAGGCGGCTATTCGGTGAGATCCTTCTCTGCTGAGCTCCGGAAAGTCTTTGATCATGTTACTCCAGGCAGAGAGGCTAGAGGGCTGCTGAACCTAACCCAGGATAGTAGGACAATAGCAGATTACTCCATCGTGTTCCACACCATCGCGGCAGAGAGCAGCTGAAATGGCCCTTCCCTCCTGACGGCTTTTACAATGGACATATTAAGGAGGTCCAGGATTTCCCTGCAGATCTGGACACTGATAGCTATGGCTATCTGCATTGATGGACACCTTTGGGATCTTAGAAGGGAGAGGGTCTACTCTCCCATTTCCTTAGCACAGTCTCACCCGGCAATTCTCGCCTCATGGCGTCCAGCCCGCCCCTAGTGGCTTCCCGGAGCCAATGCAGTTGGGATTGGCATGGCTTTCCATGAAGGTGACACAGCGCTGCTTGCAGGCAAACCAGTGTATGTACTGTGGCCTGAACAGCCATTTTGTCTCTTCTTGTCCAGTAAAAGATAAGGCTCATCAGAAATCCAGAGGGTGCTGGTGAGACAGACCAGGAACTTTTACATGACCTTTTGACCTTTGATCCAGGCTTAACTTCACTGCTCTGGTGCGGAAAATACAATCAGCGTGCTTATAGGCTCTGGTGTTGACACTAACCGGCTTGACATGATACTAGCCTCGCAATTAGGTATTAGTTCGGAGCCATTGGAGAAACCCATTCATGCCACAGCACTTGATGACCGTCTTCTCTGCCGGGTTACTCATTGATCATCACACCTTTAGCATGTCAGGTAATCACACTGAGACACTCACATTTCATCTTATCCAGGCACCACAGCAATATTGGGCTATCCGTGGCTAAGAAGACACAACCTACACATTTATTGGTCATCAGGTACCATACTTCAAGGGAGCACTCACTGTCACTCTGTGTTATTAAAGTCTGCACATTCTACTGGTTGTAGTTTGCCTGCCCCTTCTGATTTCCCAGATTTATCTGGTCCCTAAGGAATATATGAACCTAAGGGAGGTGTTCAATGAGACCTGGGCCACCTTCCTGCCCCCGCATCGGCCCTCGACTGTGCTATCGACTTACTGCCTGGGCCGTCCCCTCCCAAAGGGAGGCTCTACTCCTTGCCCGGTCCAGAGACTAGGTCCATGGAACAGTACATTAATGAAGAAGGGTGTAACAATTCACCAAATCCACGGTTCAGTTTAGACCTCGAGTTTGAGCCACAGTTTGGTTCATACCTCGTTTTTCTTTGTGTGTGTGTGTGTGTGTGTGTGTGTGGGGGGGGGGGGGGGTTATTATTATTATTATTATTAGGGTTCAAACCACAAAGTGTTAGAACCCTTCTATGTTTCTCTGTTTTAGTTATTATTATTATTATTATTATTATTTGTTGTCACGTAGCGCCCAGAGTACCTGATATGGAGAGGGCAGAGCTCAGTGTGCTCTACCAAAAAACCCTCCAGGACCATTAAGGTCCGCCTATAAAATTTTTTTTCAGAAAACACATTTTTGACATTTCCTCCTAGACCGTAGCTCCGATTGCCACCAAATTTTCAGTGAATCATCATTGGATTAAGCCTAAAAGTTGTATGTATCATGTCGATGTCTCAATTACTTTTCAAGATATTGACCAATGAACTTTGAAAGCGGCGTGACTCTGGAAATAAATGTACACAAATCAGCAACTGTAGCGCCAATCATAACAAAACTCCCAGGACATGTTCAGATAAGTGCCTTACAGTAGATACACCTGGCCAGTAACTAAAATATGCCCTGAAAGTTTCATTCAAATTGAACACCACTGGGCGCTATAAACGGAACCAAACTGTGTCACATTACGCAAATCAGGCTACAAATCAGAAAATGTTGCTCCAATGAACACAGAACTTCCAGAATATGTCTACATAAGGACCCCACATATATATTGAAAGTTTCATTCAAATCGTGCACAAAGGGCCGCTATGAATGGAAAATATTGCTGCAATCAACACTAAACTTCCAGGATATTACATAAGGACCCAACACATACATAGAGTCATTCAAACTGACCACTAGGGGGTGCTACAAATGCATGAAATGGGTGTAGCATGACAGAAATCAGATAAGTCAACATCTGCAATCAGTCATCAATTTTATTTATATAGCGCCAAATCACAACAACACTTATCTCTGAGTGCTTTTCATAAAAGAGCAGGTCTAGACCGTACTCTGTGATGTTATTTACAGAAGCCCAACAATTCCCACCAAGAGCAGCACTAGGCGACAGAGGCAAGGAAAAACTTCCTTTTAAGAGGCAGAAACCTCGAGCAGAATCATGGCTAAGGGTGGGCGGCCATCTTCCTCGACCTTGTTTTGTCCATTTAATGTAGGTAATTGGTGGGTGGAGCTGATACCTGGTGTGAGATGCAACACACCTGAGCAGGCGGGGGCTCAGGTGGCTATAAAGGAGCCTGTTTCATGATTTGACTCCCTCTTCTCCTGGCCTGCCGACTGATTCTGTTCTGTTTGGTTCTTTGTGAGCCTGTTTCATGATTTGACTCCCTCTTCTCCTGGCCTGCCGACTGATTCTGTTCTGTTTGGTTCTTTGTGTTTTACACCCATACATCATACACTCTGCATACATACTGATCTGTTAGACTCCTACAATTGTATATTTTGCTTTATTTATTGTTATTTTCAGACTGTGTGGTTTCCCGCTTTTGTCACTTACTGTTGAGCCAGGTTGCGACAAAATGGGGGCTCGTCCGGGATCCAAAACCATCGTAATGTTGAATCTTGCCTACTGTGACAAAAATGGGGGTTTGTCCATTTTCTTTGTCTGGTAAGTTTTCAAATGCAGAGTATAGTGGATAGTGATTTAGCCTCATAGTCTGGAGCTTTGGTTTTGGTTGTTAGAGTTTCTGTTACATTTGGTTGGTGTGGTTAGGGTCGGCGCTTTAGTGCTGTCTAGCAACAGTTTTAGAAATCTTGGCGGCCAAGTGAGTGTTTGTGTGCATATGTTGGAGTTGGAGCTTTCCCTGGTAGGATGAAGGAACGTTTCTCCTTTGGGATTCGTTCATAATATCTTGGTAGTGTTGCAGTGAACACGGTTAGAGCAGTTGTCTCGGGGGCACATCCCTGGACTCGAGGGGGTCACTATTTGTGTAGTTGCCTTTCTCGCTCCGGTGGTTTTTAGTGCATAAGTACCCACTGTAAGTAACTGCATGAAGACTAGGGTTGAGGTTAATAAGTTTCTGGGTAGGTAATTAGTGGGAAGGCTCTGATTTTGTTTTGCACACCGGATTTTGTCTTGTTATGGCCACTGTTGCTACCATAATACAGATGAGATCTGAGGAGTTTTTGAATAGTTGTGCAACAGATGAACTTTTTAAGCTCATTGAGTATTATGATGATAACGTTGGAGAAAACAGTTAAAGGAGGAAATTAAGGAGTGTTGAGGTCTGATTTAATGGAAAATGTTATTTTGCCAGCTACGATGCAGAGTCAAGGTGATGGTGTCGGTGAGTCTGTGGTTTACCCTACAGTGGCTTTAACCTTTGAGCAACAAAACAAACTTCTGCTGTTGCAAATGGAAAGGAATAAATTATACATACATCTGGGTTAGCGTCTGCAACTTGGTGGGTTGGCCAGCTAGCTTTGGTAACATAAAGTGCTATAGTGTATCTGAATTCTTATCTGAATTTGCAGAGTTTTTGTCAACTTTAGTCCTTAAAACGGACAAAGTTATTATTGTAGGGGATTTTAATATTCATGTGGATGTTGAGAATGACAGCTTCAGTACTGCGTTTATCTCTTTGTTAGATTCCATCGGCTTCTCTCAGAGTGTTCATGAACCGACTCACTGTTTTAACCACACCCTCGACCTTGTTTTGGTGTATGGTATTGAAATTGAACATTTAGTGGTGTTCCCACAGAATCCCTCTTTATCCGACCACTGTTTGATAACTTTTGAGTTTGTATTGCTGAACTACTCGCCATTGGGCAAAAATTTCTATACAAGATGTCTGTCTGATAGTGCTATAGCTAAATTTAAGGATGCGATTCCATCAGCTCTA
>NC_060162.1:30009658-30021487 GCF_021292245.1 Micropterus dolomieu | reverse complement strand
GTAGTCCTGAACCATCCCTTAGTTATGCTGCTATAGGCCTAGACTGCCGGGGGATTTCCCATGATGCACTGAGCTCCTCTCTCCTCTACTTTCTCTCCCTCTGTATGCAACCTTATCCCATTATTGCATGTTACTAACACAACTTCTCCCCTTTCTGGTAGTCTTGTGCTTTCTCGTCTCTCTCCTCTCTCCTCCTATCACTTCCTGCAGGTTTTCTGGCTCTGGAGCTGTGGAGTCTGGATCTGTGGCTGCAGGTCTCCTGCTGCCCCTGTGTTCCTGCTCGACACCCTCTGCTGCAACGACTATTGTTGCTAGTCTTATTGTTATTATTGTTATTATAATCATTAACATTACGATGGTTACCATTAACACTATTATACATATCTGTACCATTTTTCATTTAGTTTATAGCAACATTACCTTCACTGTCTGTACCTCTGTGTGTATATTGTGTAGGCTGCCTCCCTAGTATGAGTTTAGTTGCGTTGTGCATCCTGGGACGACTTGATTGGCTAGTGAGCCTTTGTTTGGAGGAAACTATTGTTGTGCTAATTTGGTTTATCTTGCCTTCTGCACATGACTGGGGTGGGTGGATCTGGGCTGTTGCCCCTGGTTCTCCCATGGCCTCGCTCCCTGGCTGCTGGGGCTCCCTGATGTGACTCTCTGCCGGGAGGGGGCACGGATGTTATAGATGACATCCCTGGGGCATGTGGCCTTTCGTCCCTGATGCGCTGTGGGGACTGCGGGGTGACCTGGATTCTTGGGTTCTAACTTGCCTGCCCGCGGTGTCGGTGTGGCGATGTTGCAGCACCCCACTCTCTCTAACATCTACATTCTGTGACAGGCACACACACACACACACACCTACACTCCCACACATGCATACTCCTACACACACACACAAATTTGGGTTGTCCGTGGTTGTCAACTGGTAGTTGCCTTGTTATTTATGTGATTGCTGTGCTGTGTTGTTTTGTTTGTTCTGCTTTACTGTTTACTGTTTCTCCCACAGTTGTTTGTTGCTGTTTGGCTGGTTGTCTCTTGTCTTTTTTTCCTCCCCCATAATCCCCCCTCCCCGTTCTCCTGCAGGTATCTTTGTTTCAGCAATTTGTGCATTGTATGTCTGTTGTTTCCTGTGTTGTGACACCAATTACTTATCAACTGAGACAATTACAGTATAATGGATCTGACTATCAGAACAGAATTAGCTCTACATTTACTCAAATTTCACTAATACCAATTTCGGACAAAATTGGACCTTACTTGAATGAAAAGGTCTCAAAAAAAGGGAGGGGACCCTGGATGACATGTGCTGACCTTTGACTTCTGTGAACTGTGTAGTCCACTACACATGGGAAGTCAACAAAAGACCCTGACCCTGACCTCTGTAAGTCAGTGGCATGTTTAAAGTAGGAGGGGGAAATGCCACTAGACAGAAAGCAATTCATGACACAAATATCTGGACAAACCACTCCGTAATGACATCATCCAACATCTCTGTCTCGCCCTGTTCAGTCCATTCTGTCCTGCTTTCAAAATTCAGTTTTTACATTTTATTGTCATTTTTAATGCTTCACCGCGCTGTAACAGAAATTTTGCTTTAATGAATCTTCTGAAATAAAGAATTCAGTCCAGTGTCTTTAACGGTTTTATTCATTGCAAAGGGTCAGACAAACATACAAAGTGCAACCAGTCTGCACAGTCTGCATTTTACAACCTTTTTTGCTGTCTCTACAGACACTTCAAAAGACCACTACTGTTGGAAAAAGCGTTCATATTCTTTACTTGAGTTAAAGGAAAATGTGTAAAAACTACACCCTTACAATAAAAGTCCATACCAAATGAACTGGTTTCCCTCATTGGGCTCATCTCTAGTGGGGATGGGTCCGCCTACAGGTGGGAGATCGACCATCTGGTGACCTGGTGCAGCCAGAACAGTCTGGAGCTCAACGCTCTGAAGACAGTGGAGATGGTTGTGGACTTCAGAAAGAGCCCAGCCCCACCCTCCCCCATCATCCTGTGTGACTCCCCCATCGCCACTGTGGACTCCTTCCGCTTCCTGGGCACCATCATCTCCCAGGACCTCGAGTGGGAGCTGAACATCACCTCCCTCTCCAAGAAGGCCCAGCAGAGGATGTACTTCCTGCGGCAGCTGAAGAAGTTCAGCCTGCCAAAGACAATGATGGTGCACTTCTACACCGCCATCATTGAGTCCATCCTCACCTCCTCCATCATCATCTGGTACGCTGCTGCCACTGCCAGGGACAAGGGCAGGCTGCAGCATATCATTCGCTCTGCAGAGAAAGTGATTGGCTGCAATCTTCCTTCTCTTCAGGACCTGTCCGCCTCCAGGACTCTGAGGCGAGCAGAAAAGATTGCAGCTGACCCCTCCCACCCCGGACACAAACTGTTTCAGACTCTCCCCTTGCAAATAATATAAATGTCTCTGCACATCTAAATTTTACTTCATTTTGTATCATGCACAAAACTGGCAAATTGCACATATGTGTTTTTAATTGTTAATTGTTGTTGTTTTATTGTCATTTATGTACACAATATCCTCTTCCATTGCAATATGTCTGAACAACACAAACCGGAGTAAGGCACATGTAAATATCTGCCACATTGTTCTTTCTCTGCAAATAGTTAGTATTTCTTATAGTAATTCTTTTATTATTCTTATATAACTTGCATTGTTTATTCCATATTTATAAATTTCTCAGCTTTATAGTGGTTTGGGGGAACATTACAGTAAAATTAAGAGAACTCTAAGGATGGTTTATTCGTGACCGACAGACTGTACAGCTCTATTTTTACCACCAGCACCCCACCATATGCTTCTATCACTCAAAGGTCTGTGCTGTAAATCAGTCATAGCATGGTATGGTTATACATTTGTACATACTGTTCAGTCTTTTTTAAAAGTTTCAATTTCTCTTTCCTGGTCCCCTCCCATGAGGTCACCAGCCACTCATAAACAGTTTGCTAAAGAGGCAACAGAACATGCAGATAAGTAGATGTAGGTAGATGTAGTAGTAGATGTAGGTAGGTTCACTTACATTTTTTGTAATTTTGAATCAGCATGAATAAATTTTTTGTCCTTATTTGTGATTACATTGATTTGCCTGGCAAAATGCATTGTGTGCACAGCTGCCATGTTATTTAATGAACATGAACTACTGAAGAATATTAATATCAGCCTCCTGCTGTGCAATGATTCACTTCTGACTTTTTCATATGACTCCAGCTTAGATTAGCACACAGGAAAGGGTCTTTATGCTACGAATTAAGTTATTCTACTTTTTGACACAAAAGATGTTCTGCATTCTTGTTTGAAAGTCCTAAGACAACTCAACTTGGACAAAAAATATAAAAATCATTATTATTATATTACAAGAAAAGGAAAAAAACTATGTTAGGCTGCACCGACCAGGGACAAGTGGCTTCAGTCAGTTCAATCCTTTGTAAATCATAGTGTGATAGTGCACCAAGTGTTGGGTGCTCTTTTGTTTGAGCATTGCTTGTTTGTTTACTTTGCATTAATTAAGCAGCCAGCCCTAACCATAAGCTTTATCAAAGAGGAAAGTCTTAAACCTACTCTTAAATGTGGAGATGGTGCGGGGTAACTGTGGCTCAGTAGAGCGGGTTGTCCATTAAGTTCCGCCAGTGTGTGAATGTTAGTTTCTGTTTGAGCACTTAGGCTCAGTGTGTGAATGGTGAATGTAGTGTAGTGTAAAAGCACTTTGAGTGGTCAAAAAGACTAGAAAGGCGCTATGCAAATACAGAGGCATTTACATGCCTGGTGTTTCTGTTCAGTCTCTGTCTGGTCATTGTAGTGTGTTTACACTCAGTCTTGTTGTTTGGGAGAGTGTTCTGTTGCATTCTGGATTACCTGCCTGTTTTGGACCTAGTTCCTGTGCTGTATGGATTCAGCTTTTTTTTGGACTTTGTCTGTGTACGCCCTGTGTTTCAGTAAGTGTGAATAAAATCCCTAAACTGTATCTCTGCTCCAGTGTCTTGCGTTTGGGCTCTCACCTGCATTCACCAAACCCATGACAGTTACGTGCTTTCCACACTAGGGCTTGACCAATGATATAATTCAGTTTAATTTTAAAAAATACTAGCACGATTTTTAATTAGTTATACATGATGTCAATATCTGAAATAACTGTGAGGAGTCTTGGTGTTATATTGGATAGTGCGTTTAAATTTGATAAACAGATATCCGCCACTGTTAGATCCTGCTTTTTCCAGTTGAGAACTATAGCCAAGGTAAAGGCCTATCTCCCTCCTAAAGATATAGAGATGGTGATTAATGCCTTTATAACTTCCCACCTTGACTATTGCAACTCCTTATATGTGGGCTTAGACAAGTCATCTATTCAGCGCCTACAGTTAATCCAAAATGCTGCTGCCCGCCTCCTGACAGAAAAAGAAGAGGGACCACATTACACCTGTGTTGCACTCCCTCCACCGGCTTCCTGTTCATTACATTTACATTAACATTTACTCATTTGGCAGACGCTTTTATCCAAAGCGACTTACATTTGAGGAACAATCATACAAGCATCAACAGAGCATCAAATACAGATCTACAACTGACAATGCATACTAGTAAGAGCAGTAATAAGTACTAGTAAGAGCTCATAGTAAATATCACCTCAATTTGGTAAATACCTAGGGAAGGAATTAAGAGTTAACAAAAACTGCAAAAAAAAAAAAGTGCTATCAATACAAGATCATTGTAGGAGATAGAAGAAGAAGAGCACAGGACGTGCATGTTAGAGGTTAGGAGTTAGAGGTGTTATAAGAGGAAGTGTTCTCGGAAGAGATGAGTTTTCAAGAGCTTCTTGAAGTTAGAGAGGGACGCCCCTGCTCTGATGGCGCGTGGTAGCTCGTTCCACCTTCGTGGTGTCACGGATGAGAATAGCCGGGACTGAGATTGCTTTGTGTGAAGGGATGGCAGAACCAGGCGGCGTTCGTTGGAGGAGCGTAGCGGCCAAGAAGGAAGATAAGTTTGTATTATGGAGTTTAGGTAGATGGGTGCAGACCCAGTAGTCACTCTGTATGCAAGCATTAGTGACTTGAATTTGATTCTGGAGGCCACGGGGAGCCAGTGGAGGTCACTGAGTAATGGAGTGACATGAGTCTTTTTGGGCTGATCAAAAACCAGACGTGCTGCTGCGTTCTGAACCATTTGTAAGGGTTTCACTGCACAAGCTGGAAGACCTGCTAGGAGGGCATTGGTCAGCAAGATGGCTGCTGAGGGCAGGAGAGGGTTGTTGGGCTCCACTCATGCCCTTTGTATTTACAGTGTTTTTTAATGTTATTGAGTGCTTAGATCTACAACTTTTCTCTGCATAATAAGGGCAACCTGGTTGGTCTGAACGATGGTGAACACACTAAACTTTATTATTTTGGACATGGACACGCCATTGTCCACTCTATTTGGGCAACAAAAAGTCTGTGCAAGAATGACAGAAACACCGCTATCAGGTCAACGTCACGTCAAGACAGAGCGCATGCATCCAAAGTATAAATCTAAATAATGGCGCTAATACTTTTGGCAGGAGACATACATCTGAACCCAGGCTCTACGCTTGAACACCAGGCTAGCTCTGTGGAGGTAATGCCTGACACAGGTGAAGCCGTGCAGGTGATACCGCCCCTGACTACACCAGCGCCTCACGCAGTGGAGCGGAGCGCCAGGAGCTGCCGGAGCAGCGTCATGCAGGGAAGCGGAGCGCATCAGAGCCCCGTGTGAGGACATCAGACCGCGATCATACCGGTGAGTTACCCCGCCTGACAGATCCCCATCCGAGGACTGGACCAGGGGCTACTACGGTTGTGGGGGGCGGCGAGGGCCTTCGCTTTCGGTCGGTAGACAGAGCAGAGGCTATAGCTACAGCAGAGCGTAATCTCTCTGAGTCTGGGGAAACAGTCAACACTCTACAAACACGCTTGGATGGCTCAGATAGTCGCGCTGCACAGAAACAAAAGCATTACCTACTCTTCCAAACTGTCAATCATGCCCGTGTGCTTTGGGATGTAAAGTGCAAAAGGGAATTTTAGGTGGACAGTTAAACATACGCAGCCTTATCCCTAAACGTGATCAGGTCTCTGCACTTCTCCAGGACTCAAACTTGGATTACCTCTGTTTAACAGAATCGTGGCTTCACAGTAACATTTCAACTAATATGATTGACATTGCTGGGTATCAGTGCTTGAGAAAGGACAGAAATACAGGCAAGGGGGGAGGAGTATTAATATACATCAAAGACAAATTAAATGTCACTTAATTGACCTGAACACCCCCCTGGAATGTCTAGCCTTAAATGTAACCCTATCGCCTACTATAAATTTTAATATTGTTGTCCTCTATAATCCACCTTCTCATAATGTTACATTTTTTGATGAATTAAATGTTTTACTTAAACAACTGGACTCTTATAGAGAGACAATATGGAGACTAAAATATCAGCTGGTCTGACAAAAACATAAACATAAACTCAAAGCACTTATGACAAAATTCAACTATCGACAAATGATTGAAGGACCCACAAGGATAACAAGGCAGACGAAGACCCTCATTGACTTGGCATTTACTAACAGACCAGAACGAATAACAATGACTTACAATTTGATTACTGGACTCTCGGACCACAACATGACTTTGACTGTTAGGAAACTGACGAAGAAGCACCTGCAGTACTTTGGTAAACCTGATCATGAAAAAACACAGTTCATTATTCCTAAAAGTAAAATTGTGCAATTTGAAAGGGAACTTAAAGACATAAACTGCGAACAAATTATGACACTAGATGAGGTAGAGGAGTGCTGTAATTCCATGACCACAGCTATTACAAGTCTGATAGAAAAATTTACAAAGCAAATAAAATCTAAACAAAAAGAATCTACGGTGCCCTGGATAAATAATAACAAAGCGAGATTTAGCTTTTTTTTATAAGATCTCTAAATCTAAACTTAATACTGATATCTTCATTTACAGAAGTTTAAGGAATAAAGTTGTATTTTAGCTGCGGAAAGCAAAAGCCACATATTACACTCAACTAATTGACAGTGCTAAAGGCAACAATAATTCACTTTGGAAGCATTTGAACAATCTGACTAACAAATCAAATAAACACAAAAAGATTACAGAAATTAACATCAATGGCAATAGTATAACCGATAGTGCCACTATGGCTGATAAATTCAATTCATATTTTGTACAATCAGTTGAAGAATTATCAAAAGATTTCCAGCCAGTCGATTCTCTCAATCATTCATTGAGAGTCACTTCAATAGATTCCTTTTATATTAAAAAGGTGCCAGATACAACAGTTGCAGAAATAATCAATAAACTTTCAAATTCCAAATTAAATGACAATTTTAAGATGAATAGCTGTTTTCTTAAAAAGTATAAAGATGATCTTGTCAAAACATTGACCCATCTTGTTAATCTTTCCATAAGAACCAGTACATTTCCCAGTGCGTGGAAAAAAGGAATAATCATCCCTGTGTTCAAAAGTGGTAGCCAAGACTCAATGAGCAACTATCGCCCTATATCGATTTTACCAGTTTTATCTAAAATAATTGAAAAAGTTGTAGCAGCGCAACTGATTGACCACTTCAAAGCCAGACAGCTCCTCCATCCACACCAGTTTGGGTTTAGACCAGGTTATTCAACTGAAATAGCTAACTGCTGTTTAATTGAAAATGTAAAAAGTCCCTGGACAAGGGCAATGTGGTGGGAGCTGTATTTATCGACCTTAAAAAGGCATTCGATACGGTCAACCACAGTTTGCTTTTATCTAAAATGTTAAATTTTAATTTCTCAGATGAGGCAGTGTTGTGGTTGACATCTTATCTCCAGTCTAGAGTACAGTGTGTTAAAGTTGATCAAGACATATCTGCACTCTCAAACATAAAAATGGGCATCCCATCCGCAAGGCTCTATACTTGACCCTTTGCTGTTTAGTCTCTTTATAAATGACTTACCTCTGCACTGCTCAAGTGCCAGTTGTCAGCTCTATGCGGATGATGCAGTTCTTTATGCACCCGCCAAGTCAACTTAGCAGGCTACAGCTGTACTGTCCACCAGTATGTCTGACATCCAACAGTGTCTCATTCAAAATCAGCTAGTTCTAAATCTCTCAAAAACAGTCTCGATGTGCTTTTCCATTAAAAAACTTGTTTTAAAAGAAAGATTTAATATTAATTTACAAAATAAAGAAATTCATCCAGTTACAGAATTTAAATATCTAGGATTAATTTTAGATCCTCAACTTAAATTTGACAAGCATATAAAGAAAATCTCAAAAACAATACAAAGTAATCTCAACTGTTTCAAACTAATCAGAAGCTACATAGCGACATGGGCCGGCTGTGGCTCAGGAGGTTGAGCGGGTTAGCCGTTAATCGGAAGGTTGGCGGTTCAATCCCTGGTTGCGTGTGGAAGTGTCCTTGGGCAAGATACTGACCCCCGATTTGCCCCTGGCGGCTGTTCCGTCAGTGTGTGAATTTTAGTTTCTGTTTGAGCACTTAGGCTCAGTGTATGACTGGTGGATGTAGTGTAAAAGCGCTTTGAGTGGTCGAAAAGACTAGAAAGGTGCTATACAAGTACGGAGCATTTACATACCAAACCAGGCAGCCCTGCTGTACATGCATGCTATAATTTTTTCTCATATATCATACTGCATGACAGCATGGGCACAAGCCGCTCCCACTGCAACCAAACGCATAGGCTCTCTATACAACCGAGCAATAAAAATTATGGATAAAAAACCAATACGCCATCATCACTGTACCATCCTTAAGAAATATAATTTAATGAATTTTGATAGCTTTAGCAATCTTTGCTTCCTTAAATTGATTCACAAATGCATTAATCACTTAGCACCTGAGCCACTAAGTTCATTTGTTGAGAGACAAAACAGCATTCGAGTCATTAGGAGCTCCACAAATCATGACTGTAAAATACCATACTGCAGGACCAGCTTTGGACAGACGACCTTCTCTGTGAAGAGCTCTAAACTCTGGAACTCATCAAATGTTTACTTCCAGGCTTAAAAACTGGTTAAAGACAAACCAGAAGTGTACTCATTTTTAATTATTGTAAGTAGGTAAGAGTTGTATATGATATACTCCGTAAATGCTCCGTACTTGTATAGCGCCTTTCTAGTCTTTTCGACCACTCAAAGCGCTTTTACACTACATCTGCATTCACCAGTCATACACATTCATACACTGAGCCTAAGTGCTCAAACGGAAACTAGCATTCACACTCATTCATACACTGGCGGAACAGCCACCAGGGGCAAATCGGGGTTCAGTATCTTGCCCAAGGACACTTCGACACGATTGAACCACCAACCTTCCGATTAATGGCCAACCCGCTCTACCTCCTGAGCCACAGCCGCCCCTAAACATATGCATGTTTATATATCATGTTTATATAATTTTTGTAGAGTATGTAAATTCTAATGTGTATAAAAGCCCAACCAGGGACAGGAGTTGAAAATTAGCATTAGCTATAAAATTTATATGCAGCATTTCAGTGACAAGCTTTGTTTTGACACTATGTCTGTTTGCATTGTCCCTGTCAAATAAATAAATAAATAAAAATAAAATAAAAAATAAATAGTCGAGGCGAGAGATAACCATGGCCTGTACCAGAAGCTGGGTGCCGTACTGAGTGAGGTAGGGCCTGATTTTCCTTATGTTGTATAGAGCAAAGCGGCATGACCGAGGGACAGCAGCAACATGGTCTGAAAAGGACAGCTGGTCATCAATCATGACACCCAAGTTTCTCACCACCTTAGTGATGGTTGAGGAGTCAATTTGTAGTGTGATGTTATGGTGGATAGATTGCTTGGCTGGAATGACTAAGAGTTCAGTCTTAGAGAGGTTTAGTTGAAGGTGGCAAGCCTTCATCCATGCAGATATGTCCGAGAGACAGTCCGTGATCCGCGGCGAGGCGGTGGGATCGCATGGCGGGAAGGATAGGTAGAGTTGCGTATCGTCTGCGTAGCAGTGGTAAGAGAAGCCGTGCGAGCGAATGATCGGCCCCAGTGAGGTGGTGTAAATTGAGAAGAGAAGGGGCTCTAGCACTGAGCCTTGGGGCACCCCTGTGGAGAGGCAGTGGGAGAAGGATAATTGTCCTTGCCACAAAACATTGTAGGAACGCCCCGAGAGGTAGGATTCGAACCACAGGAGTGCTTTACTCGAGATGCCCATTGCTGAGAGAGCGGATAGCAGGATCCTGTGGTTGACTGTGTCAAAGGCAGCTGATAGGTCAAGCAGGATAAGAACCGAGGATTGGGCTGCAGCTTTAGCTGACCTTAGGGCTTCTGTTACAGACAGAAGAGCCGTTTCAGTAGAGTGGGCACTCTTAAAACCAGACTGATATGGATGTAGGAGGTCATTCCGTGAGAGGAATTCTGAGACCTGTTTGAGTACTGCCCATTCAATAGTTTTGGATAAGAATGGTAGAAGAGACACTGGTCGATAGTTCTCAACTTGAGTTGGGTCAAGTGAGGGCTTTTTGAATGGTCGGGAAGGTTCCTGAAGCCAGAGAAGTGTTTATAGCATGAGTGATTGTCGGGACCACCGTAGGAGATATGGCTTGGAGGAGATTCGTAGGAATTGGGTCCAGTGGGCATGTAGTTGGACGGCTACGGGTCAAGAGTTCTGATACTTCGCTCTCTGTGAGAGGAGTAAACGAGGAGAGTGAAGAACCACTGACCTGGGAGGGCAGAGGAAAAGATGTAGTAGGACTGCTACAATGTTTGAGTTTGAATGTTTCAGAGAATTGGCTAGGTATAGCCGCCACTTTGCCTGTGAAGAAGGCAGCAAAGGTATCAGCAGACAAGTTTGTGGGTGGTGGAGGTGGAGGAGGATTTAGTAGCGCTTTAAAACTGGAAAATAATTTCCTTGAGTCAGTGGCACTGCTAATTCTGTTATTATAAAACGCAGTTTTGGCAGCACTGATGCTTGTTGAGAAGGAGGATAGGAGCAATTGGTAGCCCTTAAGGTCGTTGGGGTCTTTGGTTTCTCGCCATTTTCTTTCAGCTGCTCTGAGATCAGTACAGAGCCCACGGACGGTATCAGTTAGCCACGGGTGGGACTGGTTTGGGCGAGCAGGCTTGGTGGATAGAGGACACAGGCTATCCAGGATTACAGGATTGATTTTAAAATCTTACTTTTAAATGCCTTAATAGACTGGCTCCATTGTACTTAACAAAGTATGTACATACTCCAGCTAGAGTCCTGAGATCCGCCAATCTCCTCCTCCTGGATGTACCCAGAAGCAGACTTAGCGGGACAGCAGTTTGGAGGGCTGTGGGATTGTAGGGCGATTGTCGATGCATCTTGATGCATTGTGCTTTTCCCCTGGGCAGGGTCTCTGAATGGCTGCTGGGCGTTTAGTTTGTACATTGGAGTCTGGGGGAGGCATTTCCTCGTTGACTTGGAGGGACCAGTTTGCGTCCCTGTTTTGCTTCGTTGGACTCGGATCCATGCTTCCCCATCTCTCTGTCGGCCAGTTGTTGGACTCCTCTGGATGCTGAGGTATATAGTTAGTTTTTGGGATGTGCAGTGTGAGTGCGGGGCAGGGCTGTGCTCCGGTTTGTTCTGGGCTTGTGCCTGGAGTTCTCAGCCCTTGACGGGTAGGTGGCACTGGTCTATGTTGTGCGCACGCCGCGGTCGGTCCGGGCGCTGCTCTTCCGCGGGTTACGCTTCTTGCGTTCCGTCGGCATTACGTTGTCAACTGGCATTTGGGTCGGGGTCTTCCGCGTTTGCATCGCGGTGCATCTGGGAGTCTTTGTT
>NC_060162.1:29995185-30009638 GCF_021292245.1 Micropterus dolomieu | reverse complement strand
TACAGGGATATCCTGGACGAAAACCTTTTCCAGAGTGCTCTGGACCTCAGACTGGGCCGAAGGTTTACCTTCCAACAAGACAATGACCCTGAGCACACCGCTAAAATAACGAAGGAGTGGCTTCACAACAACTCCGTGGCTGTTCTTGAGTGGCCCAGCCAGAGCCCTGACTTAAACCCATTTGAGCATCTCTGGAGAGACCTGAAAATGGCTGTCCACCAACGTTTACCATCCAACCTGACAGAACTGGAGAGGATCTGCAAGGAGGAATGGCAGAAGATACCCAAATCCAGATGTGAAAAACTTGTTGCATCTTTCCCAAAACGACTCATGGCTGTATTAGATCAAAAGTGTGCTTCTACTAAATACTGAGAAAAGGGTCTGAATACTTATGACCATGTGATATTTCAGTTTTTCTTTTTTAATAA
Source organism: Micropterus dolomieu (assembly GCF_021292245.1). Classification (NCBI taxonomy): domain Eukaryota; kingdom Metazoa; phylum Chordata; class Actinopteri; order Centrarchiformes; family Centrarchidae; genus Micropterus; species Micropterus dolomieu. The sequence continues at coordinate 30,009,210 of NC_060162.1, read as the reverse complement.
ATTTGCAAAAATTTCTACATTTCTGTTTTTTTCTGTCAAGATGGGGTGCTGAGTGTACATTACTGAGAAATAAAATGAACTTTTTTGATTTTTGGAAAATGGCTGCAATGAAACAGAGTGAAAAATTTAAAGGGGTCTGAATACTTATGACCATGTGATATTTCAGTTTTTCTTTTTTAATAAATTTGCAAAAATTTCTACATTTCTGTTTTTTTCTGTCAAGATGGGGTGCTGAGTGTACATTACTGAGAAATAAAATGAACTTTTTTGATTTTTGGAAAATGGCTGCAATGAAACAGAGTGAAAAATTTAAAGGGGTCTGAATACTTTCCGTACCCATTGTATATGTAGTCGTTCAATAGAGGTCTAATTGATGACTGGACTATTTTTGGGCTATGGTTAGACGTCTACCAAACTTTCAGGGACAGCCCAAATTCAGCCGTTTTAGCCTAGACAGCTCCAAGCAAGCAACAGCATAATTTTAACGTCTAGGTTTACTATAGACCTGATTTAGTCCGGCTATGAGTAACCCACTTCTAGCCACAATAACTTTACATGTGGTTACATGACGTTTTTGCCAAAATAACTTGCAAGGTGTATGATATGCATCATGTAAGCAAGGTCTACAGTGATTACAAGGTTTTTTGTTTCATTTCTTTCACATGTTTTATGTGCAGCCTGTGTGTAGCCGCGATTTAGCTCGTAGACAGACCTGCTATTTGTAGCCCACTTTTAGTCTAAGTGGTCAAAAATGATTAATAATGGTTTTTGTCCTGGCAGCACGTGAGATGGTTGATATCCCATTATTTTTTCAATGTCAATAATATCTACAAGATATTAAGTTTCATTTAATTGACATGGTAGTAACCACAATTTAGCTCTTATTTGGACAGGCAACGTGTAGTCTGCTTTTAGCCCACCCAGCGAAATACAGGCAATAAGTGGTCTAAAATCAACGGCTTAGCTGTAGCCCTGTTTCAGACCAAAGTGGTTACATGTAGTTTTCACCCATGTAGCTGTTGAGGTGTGTGATATCATGTCATCAAATGCAAGTAAACGTTTGAAACATTTCAACTATCTTTATTTTCGCTGAAACGTTCACTGCATTAACTTTCATTTTAATTTAAAACAAAATGCAATTACTATTTTCATATCATTTTTCAATGCGAGACTTGAAAGTTAGTAGACATCAGAGTTGCCAGATTTCGCGATAAACAAATCCGCCATTTTCAAACGAGGGATACGTTACGACTTCGGCCTTACAGCGAGCAACGGCAAGAGTTTACTGCGAAAAGCAAAAAGACATTTACTTTGGTCTTGTAAGTATCTGTGTCTTTGTTTGACATGTCTTCATTATTTATCTACATTATTTGTTAACGTGTGTAGAAACCGTGACATTTCAGCGGGTAACAGTGTAGAATAAGGCACATTGTGGTTAGCTTGCATGCAAGTCTTACTTATATTCAGATTCCTACATATTCAACAGTTATGGATCCAATTTCCCCGAGAGACTGGGGCCAACAGAGAGACCCATCTGATGCTCTTGCCGCATCAAGTAGCACCTTAGATGAAGATCTAGATTTGGATGTAGCCAACCCATTTATTTTGTCATTATTTATGTTTTTATTACCACATGTTGTTAAAATTGGTAGTATTTTCATATAAACTGTTTTGTATTTATAATATATCAATAATTCCTTTATATTTTCATCATGTTGTATTTTCTTAAGTTGTCTACATTGTAATCCTTTTTTCTTAATAAAATCTTTATATTTAATTTGTTTGGATGAATTACCATTTATGAGAGCCTGTTATGTTTGAGTAAAAACAAGCCTTTAGCCACTATTCTGTTGTCTATTAGGAGGTAGATATGTAGTCATTCAAAAGCTGTGTATTTGGTCTATTATTGGGGTATAGTTAAACGTCTAACTTTTCACTGACAGCCCAAATTCAACCTTGTTTTAGCCTAGACCCATTTTCACCATCTAATACACGTCTATATGTAGCAGTTCAGTGGTGGTCTGATTGATGACTAGACTATTTTTGGGCTGTGGTTAAACGTCTATTAACTTTTCACTGACAGCCCAAATTCAACCTTGTTTTAGCATAGACGTCTGGGCTCTGTTTAGACAAAAAAAACCCTGCTAGCTGGGGTCCCCGCGACGCGCGACATATTTTGGTTCGGTGGATCACCTGATCATTAGGGATCTCTGTTTGTGTCGTTACGTCCTCCGCATTACCCACGTCCTTCTGTGGGTCTACCGGGGCATCTGCCCCTACGACTGATCATTTAACTTCACCAGGCTAACTCGTCCGACACTCGCAGTCTCCGCTGTTTCATATAGCCTACTAAAAGGATTTAATCTAAAACGGTCAGGATGCTGTGATTAAAAGAATCGTACTCACCTTGTGGAGTGCAGTCCATTTATTCCAGGCAGTCCTGTCTGTCACCCAATTGCATTATTATTCTTTACGGTCGCCTAGAATTTTAACCTAATTTGCAAAAAGAGCATCAATGTCAAAAGAACTGAGCGTGTTCTCACGGCTCAGGAGTAGCATCGCTGCTTTTAAATGTTTATAGACGCAGAATATGTAGGTACTTCCGTTCCGGAGCTGCTGGATTCCTGGATCACTTCCTTTTGGTCGATAACAATAAATACCAAAATTAGATTAAGTCGAGATATGGTCCTTTCCATTAGTGTATGTTTTGTGGTTATCGATAATATTTATATTTCAATATAAAAATCCGATGTAAAATAAATACAACCTAAAAGCTTTACGTGCCTTAAACATATCACCAGCAGGTGGTGCTGCTACATTAGCAGTTGATTTTTGGACAACCACCACACTGGACAGTCCCGTGCTTAAGTCTCTTAATTGATGTCTATGAAGATTCTCAGTCATCCAGGTCATAGTTATCCAATGAAGGTTAACATCATGGGCAACTGGACTTGGTTGAAGATACTGGAAGACGACCCAGAACTGAAGAAGTCCTTTGGATGAGGGACGAAACGTCTTCCAGTATCTTCAACCAAGTCCAGTTGCCCTTGATTTTAACCTTCGTTGGATAAGTCTCTTAATTGCATCCACCTTTGTCCAGCCCACCGGGGATGCATAGAGAGACGCAAGAAAATCTGTTAATATACTATTGAAACTCTTGTCTAAAGGTGACCAACTAGGTGATAACCTTTGTTAATAGAATCTCAACTGTATATTACAGGAGGAAAGTAAAATAAGTTTGATTCTGATCAAGGGAAAAAGTTTCAAGGTTTGGTTCAAGGTTCGTTTAATCCTAATGTTAGTCCTTTCCCAGCAACCAATAGCCGTCATTTCACAATAACTTTACATGTTATCATGTAAGCAAGGTCTACAGTGATTACAAGTGTTTTTGTTTCATTTCTTCACGTTTTATGCGCAGCCTGTGTGTAGCCACAATTTAGCTCGTAGACAGACCGGCTATTTGTAGCCCACTTTTAGTCAAAATGGTCAAAAATGATTAATAGTGTTTTTTGCCCTGGCAGCACATGAGATGGTTGATTATTTTTGCAATGTCAATAATATCTACAATTGACATGGTCTATCTATTCAATTCAATTTTATTTATATAGCGCCAAATAACAGTTATCTCACAGCGCTTTTTATAAAAGAGCAGGTCTAGACCGTACTCTGATGTTATACTGCATTCTGTGATCTGTAGCCATGATTTAGCTCTTGTTTGGACAGGCTACGTGTAGTCAGTTTTTAGCCCACCCAGCGAAATAGGGGCAATCAGTGGTCTAAAATCTATGGCTTGGCTATACCTCTGTTTCAGACCAAATTGGTTACATGTAGTTTTCACCCATGCAGATGTTGAGGTGCGTTCAGAATCAGAATCCACTTTATTGCCAGGTATGTGTACACATACGAGGAATTCGACTAAGGATTATACATTGCTCACGATGTGCTTACTTGTACAAAAATACCATAATACAATAATAAAATCAAATCAGACACAAACTACCAAACTACAGAATAGACAACACTAACATACACACTATGAACAAAACATTATAGACATATTGACAAATAGTTCAGTGATCAGAGTGCAAAGGATGCAAGAGTAAACTATTATTCTCATTATGTACATGTTGAAGGTGGATATTATATACAGGTACACATACATGTACATATGTACACGGTGTGATGGAACATAGGGCAAAGGATGCTGGAAAAAATAAATAAGAAATATGACCTGAGGTAGGTGTATTGGTATACAGTATATACACACACACAATATGACAGTATGAACAGCACTGAAATAGAGAATGGTGAATAAATAAATAAGTGGAAACCAGTAAACAGGTGGCTGATTAGAGAGAGTTACTGGGTTATTGCACAGGAATTGTTCCTGACACCGTGAGTCAGAAATCAGCTGTTCATCAGAGTGATGGCTTGTGGGAAGAAACTGGTTCTGTGTCTGTTGGTTTTGGCGTACAGTGCACTGTAGCGCCTACCAGAGGGAAGAAAAACAGGTTGTGTCCAGGGTGAGATGGATCTGCAGTGATGTTTCCTGCCCGTTTCCTGACTCTGGAAATGTATGTAATGTAAGTCCTGAATGGAGGGCAGGTTGGCACCAATTATTTTTTCTGCAGTCCTGACTGTCCGTTGTAGTCTGCTCCTGTCCTTTTTGGTGGCAGATCCAAACCAGACAGTGATGGAGGTGCATAGAACAGACTGGATGATGGCTGTGTAGAACTGGATCAGCAGCTCCTTAGGCAGGTTGAGCTTCCTGAGCTGACGCAGGAAGTACACCCTCTGCTGGGCCTGTAGTCATTCATTCCAGAGATGGAGGGTTTTTTGGGACCGGGATGACTGTGGAGCGTTTGAAGCAGGAGGGAACTTCACACAGCTCCAGTGATCGGTTGAAGATCTGAGTGAAGATGGGGGCCAGCTGGTCCGCACAGATTTTCCAGGCAGGATGGAGAGACACTGTCGGGGCCAGGAGCCTTCCTGATCTTCTGCCTTTGGAAGAGGTGGCTCACGACCTCTTCACAGATCTTGAGTGCAGGTGAGAGGTCAGAGGTGGAAGGTGACTGTTTGAAGATGGCTTTGGAGTGGGGGAGAGGTGTGACTCTGGGCTTTTCAAACCTACAGAAGAAACCATTCAGCTCGTCTGCCAGTCGATTACCAGCAGTGTTGGGGGATGGTCTCTTGTAGTTTGTGAGTGTCCATAGGCTTCTCCACACTGAGGCAGGGTTGTTGGCTGCAAAGCTGTTATTTAGCTTTTCAGCATAGCACCTCCTTGCAGCTTTGACCTCTTTAGTCAGCGTGTTCCTGGCCTGGTTGTACAAGACTGTCCCCACTTCTGAAGGCCTACTCCTTGGTCTGACGAAGCTGCCTGAGTTTCACTGTGAACCAGGGTTTTTGGTTGTTGTATGTGCGGAAGGTTTTAGTCGGCCCACACACATGTCCTCACAAAAACTGATGTAAGATGTCACAGTGTCAGTTAGTTCGTGCAGGTCAGTGGCTGCAGCCTCAAAAACACTCCAGTCAGTGCAGTCAAAGCAGGCCTGTAACTCCAGCTTTGACTTGTTGGTCCATTTTTCACAGACTTTACAACAGGTTTAGCAGATTTCAGTTTTTGCCTGTGTGTCGGGATAAGATGAACCAGACAGTAGTCAGAGAGTCCTAAGGCTGCACGGGGAACAGAGCGATAGGAGTCCTTTAATGTAGCAGTGGTCCAGTGTGTTAGTGTCCCTGGTGGGACACTTAATATGCTGTCTGTATTTTGGAAGTTCATGACTGAAGTCTCCAAGAACTATGAGCATGGAGTCTGGATGTTTTTTCTCCACGTTAGTTATCTGGTTGGCCAGGTGTATTAACGCCTCACTAACACAGGCCTGAGGTGGAATGTAAACAGCGACCAGGACAAACGAGGAAAACTCCTGCGGTGAATAAAACGGTTTACAGTTTATAAATAATGTCTCTAAGTGAGGGCTGCATGATTGTTTCAACACTGTGACATCTGTGCACCAACCTTCATTTATATAGAAAAAGAGTCTGCCTCCCCTTGTTTTTCCCCGTGAGCTCCCTTTCGCGATCCGCGCGGATGAGATTAAATCCCGGTAGGTGAAGTGCGCTGTCCGGGATGTGCTCGGTGAGCCAGGATTCGGTGAAACAGAGGGCAGCAGATCTGCAGAAGTCCAAGTTAGTTCTGTTGAGGAGCAGCAGTTCATCCATTTTGTTGGCCAGAGAGTGGACATTTGCCAGGTGAATTTAAGGGAGCGCAGTGCGAAATCCCCGCTTAACCAGCACGCCTACATGTTTTCCCCTGCGACGTTTCCAAAGGATCCCAAACAGAGCTGCCGCTCCTCCAACTAGTAACTCCGGGAAAGTTCCAGGGTCAATAAGGAGCGGTGGAATAGTATGAGCAGTTGAAAGTCCAATGTTTTAGAGCTCTTCTCTGGTAAAAGTTACCAGAGAGGGACGGCAGAAAACAGCGTTAATTAACAAAAACACAAAAAGCACTACGTAATCCCGAGGTGGCCGTCTGCGGTGTCATCTTGGTTATCCAAGGTTATTCACTGCATTAACTTTCATTTTAATTTAAAACAAAATGCAATATTCAACCCACTAGATAGCAGGGAGCTTTCCGGCACGGCTTTCTGCTGTTCTTCCTTGGGGCGGGGTACAGCTTCCCCCGGGACATGCGGTCTGGGCATCCTTTGCGCTTTGGGGGGTCGCAGGGTGCCCTGGCTTCTGGGGGTGGGGGTCTCTGCGTGGGTTGATCTGGTTTGGAGGGCTGCGGTGGGATTGTAGGGCGATTGTCGATGCATCTTGATGCATTGTGCTTTTTCCCTGGGCAGGGTCTCTGAATGGCTGCTGGGCGTTTAGTTTGTGCATGGGGGATGTCGGCTGGTGCCGGCGGCCTTAGTTTTTTCCGGCAGTTGGGGGGGGACGGCAGACTTTTATTGGCGGGTGCACGGTGACATGTGCGACGCGTTTGCTGCCGGGCTGGCACTTTCTCTCTCCGCTGGCTTTCGCTGTCGTGTTGTTCCGCTTGCTCTCTCTCGTTTGCCCGACCTCGCACGCGGGATTCGCGGGGGGCTGCTGGGCATTGGGTGTCACCGTGCTCGCGCATTGTGCGCGTTGGGCTTGTCACTTGTGCATTGGTGTTGATGATTGCGTGGCATTTGGGCATTTTGGTTGTTCGCTGCACGGCGGTGGGGGAGCACTGGTCTATGTTGTGCGTACGCCGCGGTCGGTCCGGGCGCTGCTCTTCCGCGGGCTACGCTTCTTGCGTTCCGTCGGCATTACGTTGTCAACTGGCATTTGGGTCGGGGTCTTCCGCGTTTGCATCGCGGTGCATCTGGGAGTCTTTGTTTTTTTGATTGATTTTTTTTTTTTTCTCCCACCCCTATTGGCTACTGGGGTTCTTGCCTGCCTGTTGCTGGGGTAGATGTGGCACAGTCGTGGCATCCCACTCTCACTAACAACTACATTCTTTAACAGGCTTATGCGCACACACATGTACACACACACAGACACACAGTCTCACACATAGACACAAACAAATTTAGGTTGTCCCTGGTAGAATTATTCCTGATGCTTTTCTTTCAGCTACTTATTTAAATAAATTATTATTCCAGCTCTCGTGGCTGTGCTGTGTTGCTTATTTAGTGTGCTGGACTGTTTCTTGTTTTCATTTTTCTCTTAGTTGTCATACTATGTCAGCTGTTTATTGCTGCTGTTCGGCTGGTTGTCTTTTACTATTATTTTTATTGTTTGTTTGTGTTTGTTGTTGTTTTTCTCCTCCCCAAGCCCCCCTCTCTGTTCTATTGCAGGTTTCGTTGCTTTCTGCAATTGGTGTTTCCCACTGCTTTTCCCTGTTGTCCCCACCTTCCATCCCCCTTTCCCCCTTCTCTTACAGGTCTTGTCCTGTCTCTGTGCTGTCTGTTTGTCCCCCATCCCCGTGTCTGCCCCCCTGTCCGGCCCGGTGACAAATCAATACATAATTAAATAATAAAACAGACAAAGGAGTATATTAATACTCTCGTTAAAGTAAAATCTGTCTGGCACAATATGGTATCCAGGTCATCATACTCTATACCAGGCTGCTGGGCAGGACAGGTTTAAAAAAAAAAAAAAAAAACATGAGATGGGAGATGGATTATCCTAGTCGTAAATATGAATGACAATCAACTTATTTTGGTTAATACTTATGCCACCAACAGTAAACTTAGTAATGTAGCATTGTTTTGAGATATTGAATCCAAAATCTGCAACCTCTACTCAAAATATCCCCCAGCTAAAGTAATATGGGGAGGGGATTTTAATACTGTGCTAGATGAAAAGATGGATCAATGGCCTCCAGAAAGTACTAACATAGAAAATGAGCTCAATTAAATATGCTCAAGAATAGGGCTCCTAGATATTTGGAGAGAAAGAAACACCCACAACAAATTATGTATACAGTACATGGTGTAATAATAACTACTCCTTACAGTCACATTGATTTTTGTCTTGTTTCTGACAATTTGTCTAATTTGATTGTAGATGTCCTAATAGAACCAGCTATTTAACTGATCATAAAGGGATTTTTATTCAACTTAACCTAAAATACACTTAGGATCCTAAATATGCTGCAGGTTATTGGAAACTTAACAGATGTTTACTAAATGATAACTTGAAAACTGAAATAAATGACATTATTGAAAGATCTTGGAATGAAGCATGTGCCACAGGATACTTCTGGGAATTAATGAAATTTGAAATCCAAACAGCTGCCACAACAGGCAAACTACTAGCACAAAAAAAGAGAGATGATGAAACTAAAATTATCAAGGGAATTTTAGATTTACAAATGAGGAAAAATGGAAACTTCACCAATGAAGAAGTACTGAGTTTGAATTCATTACAGAGCCAATTAGACAATATTTTTGAGGAAAAAACAAGAGGCGCCTTCATTAGATCCAGACGTAAATGGATTGAACAAGGTGAGAAGAACAAAATATTTTTTTGGATTACAAAAGAGAAATGCTGATTTTACTACAATAAAGAAGTTGATAATTAATGGAGTAGGAACCAGAGAGCCTCAAAGGATTTCTCAAATGGTAGCTTTGTTTTATCAGAAATTGTTCTCTTCAACCCCTCCAATGTCTGACATTAACTCTTTCTTACATAAAATTTCATTGAATGCAACTAAAATAAAAGATGACTTTAAAAACTCTTGTGATGAAGAGATATCTTTACCTGAAGTTGTTTAATGTATTAAAAGTCTAAAAGACAACAAATCTCCCGGTAATGATGGTCTAACAGGAGAATTTTATAAAGTATTTTCATCAAAACTTGCCCTTTTCTTACTTGCTGTATGCCAAGAATCTCTGCAAAAAGGTGAGCTTCTAGCTACATTAAAACAAGGATTAATCACATTAATTCCCAAACCAAAAAAAGATAGATTGCACATAGAAAATTGAAGCCCTGTAAGTCTTTTAAATAATGAATGTAAACTTTTTGAATTAATCTTTGCCAGTGGATTAAAACCAGGATTAAATAAAATAATTGACAAAGAACCATCTGGATTTACGCAAAAGAGGCACATTAGCAATAACATTCATTTAATATTGGATATGACAGAATATAAGGACTTAATATTGGATGAAAGTTTGATTTTGTTTATTGACTTCTACAAGGCTTTTGGCACTGTATAATGGTTGTTTAAGCTCTGTAAAACTAATGGTACATCGGAAAGATTTAATATTCACCGTGGTATTAGACAAGGTTGTCCAATATCTCCCTTTTTGTTCCCGTTAGTCACCCAAATAATGTCTACTCATGTCAAAAAAAACTGATTTTTTAGGAATAAGAGCTGTAGAAAGATTTTTAAATTTGTCCATTAGCGGATAATACTGCAATTTTTTTGAAAAACCACAACCAAGTCACTAAAGCAGTATTCTGTATTGATGAGTTTATTAAAGTCTCGGGTTTAAAGATGAATCTAGATCAATCTGTTTTGTTTGCTGTAATCTATCGGATTGTAATGGAATCCCAGTTGAAGAAAAAGGTAACACACTTGGGCATTAATATCTGTGTAAACCAAACGCTACTTCATACACAAGTGCCAGAACAAACTGGACCAGAGGCTACTATATCAGTATAGGAATGTAAATTTTATTTGTTACATCAAAACAAAAGAAAAAAAACACAATTCAGGACTAGACTGCATTACCAGGGAAACTGATGTAGAATTGAGCACCGACAAATTATAACTGACAAATAAGGAAATAAACCACACGCTCAAACCAATTAAACCAAATACTATGGAAAGACACTATATCTATATCTGGATGCCGCACACTAATTACACAAAACACCCATGCAAAATGGTTACTCTGACTTTCAGTTTCCCCCTTTAACACAGCCAGAAACACAAAACATGGCACATTCAAGGATCTAGTGTGAGCACAATAAAACTAACTGGTGGGAAAAAACAGTGGTTGGCCCTCCTAATAACGTCTATTTGAAACAAGACAAACAGAAACACAGTAAGATACAAAAAACACTTTAAAAGAAACATTTCACGAAACATAAGCAAATATAACAATTATCATACCTTGCTTGACTTAGAAACACATTCCCCTCCCGCTGTTGAAGGCATGCAGGTGACTGGGATCTATATTTTCAAATATTCCTGTTACATTCATATAAAAAAAGGCTAAAATCTTGTTTAAAACCATCTTACACATACCTGTGCTTTAGCTGATGTGTTTAAATAATCACTCCAAGCTTTGGACCCTCACCACCACGAAGTCTAATAAATAACAGGTTTTTAACAATAATTCAACTTGTCTTTAATAAAATTAACTACAAATTATTCTAAGATCTAGTTCTGGACATGCATTATTAGCCTTAGATTTTTAAACATTATTTTTTATTTTTATAAGTATAACCTATTTAAAAATAAAGCCTACCCAATCAAGCACCAAACAAAGGCTGGCCTCAGCTGCTCCCTCAGGTGTGTGACTGCAGAAAGAAAGGACCAAGTGATCTTCCCTCCCCTATTTATAGACTCTGCCCCTTTACCTGGGTCATAGTGCTAAACCCCTGTTGCCTTCCCTATCACATCTGTAAAAGTGTAGAGCAACGATATAAATCCTATTTTGACCCCATTATTGAAAAAACTAAATTAAAACTGAACTCATGGTTAATGAGAGATATTTCTATATATGGTAGGGTCCTTTTATCCAAAGCAGAGGGGATATCTAGGTCTGTTTATGTGGCTTTATCACGTCCCAACCAATGTTATTAAGGAGCTAGATAAAATACTTTACGATTATATCTGTAGAAAAAAAAGCCCCATTATCTAAGAAAAGAAGTTATTAGAGGTAGTTTAAAACAAGGCGGTCTGGAAGTTCTGGATTTCAGTATATTAAATAATACCTTTAAAGTTAAATGGATTATTGAATTTCTGAAGAATCCCAAATGTATCTGGAATGCTTTTCCTGCATACTTTTAAATCATTTAAATCTACTGGTGGTATAGATTTCTTTTTAAAATAGTAACTTTTCTGTTGACAAAATCCCATTTAGATTAGCTAAGTTCCACAAGCAGGCCCTTTTAGCCTGGACACTACACTGAAAAAAATAATTCATTGGATTTACTCAATTGAATAGTGGACATTGGTTGCACACAATTTTTTTGCTTTGGTAGCAAACACAGTTGTGTTCAAGCAACACAGATTATTCACGTTCAAGCAACCCAGGCGAACAGACTATTCATGCTCAATCAACACAAGTACTTTATATTGCTATAAAGTTAATGAAATGGGATTATTGTAAATGTTCTTTTCACATGAAATTAAATTATAATTTCTATGTTCTAAATCTATATGTATTAATAAAATAAATTACAGTTAACCAAGGAAAGTGGAAATCAAGGGCAACGGCACTGGTTAAGGTTTCTTGAAGGGGTTTTGCTTATCTGAGAGGCTTATTTAGTTCTGATTGAACAACTACCATTCAGCCACAACTGAAGAAGCCTCTTAGATGAGAAGTGAAATGTCTTCAAGAAACCTTAGCCAGTCCAGTTGCCATTGATTTCAACCTTTCTTGGATAACCATGACCTGGATGACTTCACAAACAATTTAGTTAAGAAATAACAATTATCAAATGTATCATTGTTAACATTTCACTTAACTATTCTAAACACTAACAATATATTTTCATTAAAAACTATGAGTCCGTTAAATTCTGACCTTTTATTCAACAAATGAATGTGCTTCACAGGTGTGTGGCTAGAAAGAAATGACGAGTTTCCAAAATTATATGTTCACCATACTATGCCATGGGGATGTCAAGATTTAACAAAGATATATAACATATGCAATAGTAAAATGTGCCTAGTACTGGACAGTAATCAAAACTGTAAAACTTTGTGGTACTAACACCAGGCCTGAAACACTGCTTCCTGGGGTGTACTGCATACTGTAGCTAAGAACACATAAATACATACATACATCCATCCAACAGCTTTTTCTAAATGCATCTGCATCTATAAAAAAACAAAACATCAAGAAACACCTTAAATGTACTGTGGGAAGCTTAAGATTTTTGAACCATGCTATAATAACAGATTCCAGAGTGTAAAATGGTAAAATCCCAATTGCATTTCTGCATCTGCATCAATAAAAACAAATATACATGAACTGTCCTGTGAGAAGCTCAAGGTTTTTGAACAATGCATTATATATTAACACAATAAAATGGAATGGTTCAATTCAAATGTGCCTGGTACTGTAATCAAAACTGTACAACTTGACTTTCACTGGATTGGGGAACAAACAACAAAACCAGGCTGCAACATCACTCAGTCAAGGAATGTAAACTGTAGCTAAACGATTAAAAGGTGCATCCCAACAGTCATGTCCTGATCAAACCAGGAGACAAATACATTGAGCCCCCTTCCCTGGTGTAGCTTTGTTGTCTAAAACAGGTAAAATAATTTCTAAAATTGAACTGCAGACTCCATATATAAAACAATGCACTCTAAATATTCTATGGGAAGATAAGGGTTTTTGAACAATATATTAAATTTGAACACATTAACACATGGAATGGTAAAAATCACATGTTCCTGGTGCTGTAAAGTAATCACAACTGTAAAAGAAAAATATCACTGGACTGGTAGTCCCAAAACCATGTTGCAACACCAGTGAGTCCAGGAATGTAGAGTTGGAGACTATTACTATTAAAAATCATGTCCTAATCCAGAAGAGCCAAGAACAATGAGCTCTCTTCACTGGTGGAGCTTAGTTTTCAGGCTTTGAGACATTCTTGACAGGTCCCCCGCATCCAGCTCCATGATTATCTTCTGAATTATCTCAAAAGTGTAGCGGAGCTTTGTAGGGTACTGCATGTTTAATGCATACAAGAGTCCAAACAACAATGAAGACGCAAGGGCTACATTCTCAAGATCTCGAAGTGCCACCACACCCTCGATGACTATTCCAACGTCAGAGGGTTCGCTGGTGGCAGTGTCTTTCACGACATAGATCCCCATGGTCGTCATCTCTATGGCTTTGAAGAAATGGGTCTCAGCCATTTCCTGGTGAAAAGAAAGGACAATTATTTAAACTCAGACCTCATTAGGACATAGGGCATCTTTTAAAGAGGTAATATTATGCTTTTTGGCTTTTCCCCCTCTCCTTTATTGAGTTATATATCTTTTTTGTGCATGTAAAAGGTTTGCAAAGTGGAAAAGCCCAAAGGGAGTTCCCATCTCCTACAGAAAACTCTGCTCTGAACTGAAAACAGCTCGTTTGTAGTCCAGCCCTTCACTTCCTTTACTTGTGACGTCACAATGAAAACGCGTCATAAAACTTGCCAAGCAGCTAGCAGGGTCAGGCACGCCCTCAAACCAAGCTAGTCTGAGCGGAGGCCCTTTGGCTCGACTCGCCTTTGTTTGGTTTTCCATTGTAGAAATTTTATACCTGTACCTGCTTCCAGGTACTTTTTTTCTTATCACCTCACTTCCATCGAGGTTTCAAG
>NC_060162.1:29985943-29995085 GCF_021292245.1 Micropterus dolomieu | reverse complement strand
CTCCCACCCCTATTGGCTACTGGGGTTCTTGCCTGCCTGTTGCTGGGGTAGATGTGGCACAGTCGTGGCATCCCACTCTCACTAACAACTACATTCTTTAACAGGCTTATGCGCACACACATGTACACACACACATACAGACACATTCACCCACACGCACACAGACACACACAGTCTCACACATAGACAAAAACAAATTTAGATTGTCCCTGGTAGAATTATTCCTGATGCTTTTCTTTCAGTTACTTATTTAAATAAATTATTATTCCAGCTCTCGTGGCTGTGCTGTGTTGCTTATTTAGTGTGCTGGACTGTTTCTTGTTTTCATTTTTCTCTTAGTTGTCATACTATGTCAGCTGTTTATTGCTGCTGTTCGGCTGGTTGTCTTTTACTATTATTTTTATTGTTTGTTTGTGTTTGTTGATTGCAAAAGGGAGCTCATGGGAAAAACAAGGTTAGGCGGACTCTGTTTCTATATAAATGAAGGTTGGTGCACAGATGTCACAGTGTTGAAGACATCATGCAGCCCTTGCTTAGAGACATTATTTATAAACTGTAAACCGTTTTATTCACCGCGGGAGTTTTCCTCGTTTGTTCTGGTCGCTGTTTACATTCCACCTCAGGCCTGTGTTAGTGAGGCGTTAATACACCTGGCCGACCAGATAACTAACGTGGAGAAAAAACATCCAGACTCCCTGCTCATTGTTCTTGGGGACTTTAACAAAGCTAACCTCAGTCATGAACTTCCAAAATACAGACAGCATATTAAGTGTCCCACCAGGGACACTAACACACTGGACCACTGCTACACAACATTAAAGGACGCCTATCGCTCTGTTCCCCGTGCAGCCTTGGGACTCTCTGATCACTGTCTGGTTCATCTTATCCCGACACACAGGCAAAAACTGAAATCTGCTAAACCAACGAGTCAAAGCTGGAGTTACAGGCCTGCATTGACTGCACTGACTGGAGTGCTTTTGAGGCTGCAGCCACTGACCTGGACGAACTAACTGACACTGTGACATTTTACATCAGTTTTTGTGAGGACATGTGTGTGCCGACTAAAACCTTCCACACATCACAACAACAACAACAACAACCAAAAACCCTGGTTCACAGCGAAACTCAGGCAGCTTCTACAGACCAAGGAGGAGGCCTTCAGAAGTGGGAACGGGGCCAGGCCAGGAACACGCTGACTAAAGAGGTCAAAGCTGCAAAGAGGTGCTATGCTGAAAAGCTAAATAACAGCTTTGCAGCCAACGACCCTGCGTCAGTGTGGAGAAGCCTACGGACACTCACAAACTACAAGAGACCATCCCCCAACACTGCTGGTACTCAATGACTGGCAGACGAGCTGAATGGTTTCTTCTGTAGGTTTGAAAAGCCCAGAGTCACACCTCTCCCCCACTCCAAAGCCATCTTCAAACAGTCACCTTCCCCCTCTGCCCTCTCACCTGCACTCAAGATCTGTGAAGAGGACTTGAGCCACCTCTTCCAAAGGCAGAAGATCAGGAAGGCTCCTGGACCTGATGGTGTCTCTCCATCCTGCCTGAAACTCTGTGTGGACCAGCTGGCCCCCATCTTCACTCAGATCTTCAACAGATCACTGGAGCTGTGTGAAGTTCCCTCCTGCTTCAAACACTCCACAGTCATCCCGGTCCCAAAAAAACTTCCATCTCTGGACTGAATGACTACAGGCCTGTCGCCCTGACATCTGTAGTCATGAAGTCCTTTGAAAGACTGGTGTTTGCCCACCTAAAGGACATTACAGGCCCCCTGCTGGACCCCCTGCAGTTTGCCTACAGGGGTAACAGGTCAGTGGATGATGCTGTCAACTTGGGTCTGCATCACATCCTGCAACACCTCGACTCTCCAGGGACATATGCTAGGATCTTGTTCGTGGACTTCAGCTCGGCGTTCAACACAATCATCCCGGACATCCTCAGCACCAAACTCACCCAGCTCACTGTGCCAGCCTCCACCTGTCAGTGGATCACAGACTTCCTGACTGACAGGAGTCAGCAGGTGAGGCTGGGAAACATCAAATCCAGCACCCGGACTATCAACACTGGCGCCCCCCAGGGGTGTGTGCTCTCCCCACTGCTCTTCTCCGTCTACACCAACGACTGCACCTCAGGGGACCCATCTGTCAAACTCCTGAAGTTCACTGATGACACAACGGTCATTGGCCTCATCCGGGACGGTGACGAGTCGGCCTACAGACGGGATGTTGATCAGCTGGCTCTCTGGTGCGGCCAGAACAACCTGGAGCTTAACATGCTCAAAATTGTGGAGATGACCGTGGACTTCAGGAGGAGCCCCCCATTCTGCCCCCCATCACCATTCTAAACAGCCCTGTGTCTGCTGTGGAATCCTTCAGGTTTCTGGGATCCACTATATCCCAGGACCTGAAGTAGGAGCCCAACACTGACACTATCATCAAGAAGGCCCAGCAGAGGATATACTTCCTGCGTCAGCTCAGGAAGCTCAACCTGCCTAAGGAGCTGCTGATCCAGTTCTACACAGCCATCATTCAGTCTGTTCTCTGCACCTCCATCACTGTCTAGTTTGGACCTGCCACCAAAAAGGACAAGGACAGACTACAACGTACAGTCAGGACTGCAGAAAAAATAATCGGTGACAACCTGCCCTCCATTCAGGACTTATACATTTCCAGAGTCAGGAAACAGGCAGGAAACATCACTGCAGATCCATCTCACCCCGGACACAACCTGTTCCAGCTCCTCCCCTCTGGTAGGCGCTACAGAGCACTGTACGCCAAAACCAACAGACTCAGGAACAG
The DNA here is from genome assembly GCF_021292245.1 of Micropterus dolomieu. NCBI lineage: Eukaryota > Metazoa > Chordata > Actinopteri > Centrarchiformes > Centrarchidae > Micropterus > Micropterus dolomieu. Next base: position 29,992,282 of record NC_060162.1, on the reverse strand, counting down.
TTTCTTCCCACAAGCCATCACTCTGATGAACAGCTGATTTCTGACTCACAGTGTCAGGAACAATTCCTGTGCAATATCCCAGTAACTCTGTCTCTAATCAGTCACCTGTTTATTGGTTTCCACTTATTATTTATTTATTCACCATTCTCTATTTCAGTGCTGTTCATACTATGTTCATACTATGTCATATTGTATATACTGTATACCAATACACCTACATCAGGTCATAGGTCTTATTTATTTTTTCCAGCATCCTTTGCACTATGCTCCATCACACTGTGTACATGTGTACATGTATGCATGTATTTGTATGTGTACCTGTATATAATATCCACCTTCAACATGTACATAATGAGAATAGTTTACTCTTGCATCCTTTGCACTCTGATTACTGCACTATTTGTCAATATGTCTATAATGTTTTGTTCATAGTGTGTATATTAGTGTTGTCTACTCTGTAGTTTGTGTCTGATTTTATTTTATTATTATTATATTATGATTTTATTATTGTATAAGTAAGCACATCGTGAGCAATGTACAATCCTGAGACAAATTCCTCATATGTGTACACATACCTGGCAATAAAACTGATTCTGATTCTGATTCTGAAATGTTGCTGGATAGCGGAGCACAGGTTTGCATGGTGGGGAAGTCTTGGGTGGAACAAACCCTACCAAATGCCGAAATTCAACCCATTGAAAGCCTGTTGTCAGAACTTCCTCTTGAAATCACAGCCGCAAATGGGACAGTTGTACCATTTGATGGGTGGATTGAAGTCCTGTTGGAGATAAAAAGTCAAAAACATGGGAGAGTAGCCATACATGTTACAATATTGGTGAGTCGAAACTGTGTGACTAGCCCACTCTTAGGTTCTAATGTGACTGAAGAGATCATCATGGGGGGACGATGAACAGCCAGATTGTATCAGCCTACTGGACTTACTGTCAGAGGCAATGAGTGTCCGGAGGCACACAGTTGAAACCCTTGTCTCTGCTCTTAACGAAATGTCTCTTCAGGAAGACACAGGGAAGGTTGGGAAGCAGGGACTCAAGGTTCAACGGGGCCAAATCCAGGAGGTGAAATGTCACCTGAGAACATTGCCTGAGTGAGGGACCATGTTGTTTGAGCCAGGAGTATAGAATGGTCTACCAGATGGGTTGGAGCTGTTTCCTGCTCTAGTTGAAGTGCCAGCTTGTGTCTCAAAAATTGTAAGAATCCCAATCCAGAATTCCATAAAACAGTTCTGGGACTCATTGAAGATATTACAGAACTCAAATCTATTAATATTCTTGGAGCTTCTCAGACACCAACCAGTCAGACTAGTGACACTTTCCTATTTTCAACCACACTAAATGCTTCTGCTGACTATTAACATGGGAGCAAAGAAGCTCACAAAATACCCCACCCCCAGGAAAAATGGCATCCACCTGTAGACTTAAACCATCTTACACAACAGGAGGTGGTAAGACAAATTCTTTTTGAAGAATCGAATATGTTTGCTCACGAGGAGGGGGACATCAGCTGCATTCCAGACTTAAAACTCAAAATCAACACCACGGATCAGAACCCAGTTCAGAAATTTTACCATTCTATTCCAAAACCCCTATATAAAGAGGTAAAGGAGTACATTCAAAACCTTCTGGACAGAGGCTCGGTCAGAAAATCAATGTCCGTTAATTCCTCCCCAGTGGTTTGTGTATGGAAGAAAGACCACAGTTTTCGCCTATGTTTAGACTTTCGGGGACTGAACACTAAGACCATACCTGATTGTCATCCTTTGCCACTGATTCAGGATCTGTTGGACATTCTGGGAGGCAGCATGTGGTTCTCTATATTATATCAGGGTAGTGCATACCACCAGGGTTTTGTGAGTGAGGAATCAAGACATTTTACCACCTTTAGCACCCCTTGGAGTCTGTATGAATGGATGTGAATACCATTTGGTCTGACGCACTCGCCTTTCAGCGATGAATGGAGGGAGTGTCAGAGGGCATTAGACGAGTGCTGTGTGCCATACTTGGACGATGTCCTCTGCTACTCTAAGACCTTTGATGAGCATGTGGATCACCTCAGGCAAGTGTTCTTCCGGATGAGACAACATGGCATCAAACTCCGTCCGGCAAAGTGTGAGCTCTTTCAGAAAAGAATTCACTATCGGGTGGTGTCAGAGGAAGGTGTCCAGATCGACGAGAAAGATTTTGAAGCAGTACTTGCCCTGAAGGAGAAGAAATCTTGCACAGTCGAAGAGGTCTGGACACTGCTTGGGTTTCTCAGTTATTACTGGTCATTTATTAAAGATTTTTCACGACTGGCGAGGCCCCTGTTTAAACTCCTACAGAGTCCAGCTAGGGTGGATGGGACCCCAGAACCTTAGACCAGCAAAAGTAAAAGTGGCAGGAAGAAGGAGGACAAAGGACAACTTCCTTCTCGCACACCCATTACCTGGACCACTGAACACCAAATGGTGGTATCGAGGCTTGTAGAAATGCTGACCAACCCTGCCATACTGGCTTACCCAAACTTTGATCTGCCTTTTGTATTACACACGGATTGTGACAGTTTGAGTTGCACATTTTAAATTATTATTGTTCGGGTTGCCAGCCAGGTCTCTCTGCTGGCAGTAAGATGCAGGTTACTGGTGGTCAAAAGTTTTTAAATCAAATGTCACAAAGGATGCACCCCTTAAAAGAACACACACCCTGACACTGAGTGGCCAAATAAGAAAGAACCACCACAACTCAAAAGCTTAGTGCAATGGCATATTTAAGGATTTCACACAAAAACACAATCAAAAAGTAAAGCACAATCCAACTCAAAATTCCTCTTTGGGTTTTCTACACACTTAAATCAACCAATCTCAAAAACACAAATTAGTTGCAGCTCCTTTCAAAAAACACAAAAATAAATTCAGTCCAGTGCTAAAGCAAAATAAAATAAATAAAGCTGGTTCACTTCCTCAGGCACAAACAAAACAAAATGTCACAGTAAAGAAAAACGAGTTTGATCCGGACTGGATTCTTTGACTAACTGGACCTCGTCAGTTAGTCAAAGAATCCAGTCCGGGGTTTTGCTGCTGGGTTGTGAATGTTTACCGGCTTCTGCAAACAGCTTTGCACGGTGAATGATGATCTGAGGGTGAAGTATACAGGATTGGTGAACGGCTGAAAGTCACGAATGAAAAAACAGTACACAAGGGATTTAACTACCTTACTTTGATTTTCTCTGCCTATTCAAGAGCGTGTTGCTCTGGCCGCTTTTGTCACTGCCCCTCTCCCTCGCTCTCCTACTGACACACTGACATTTACAGGCAGTCGGTTTAATTGTCGCGCCATCCGGTAACGAATCAGTGTGTTGAATCATAGTGGGCTTTTCGAGGGTTTTCCACCGGTGGTGCGACCTGGTGATAATTGCAGTTGGGTGGCCGCATTGCAGTTCAACTTTGAAGATGAAAATGGTGTGTAGACAGCGTGTCTGGTGCGATACCCAAAGACATCAGAGCCGCACAATGAGAGTCCAGCCATCCAAGAGGTGGTGTCTTTGAAACTCAACGCATAGACTTCTAACAAAAGAGAGAAAAGAGCAATGGGGAGACAGACAAGGACTACTCTATGAGTGGAACAAGTTAGAGGTGGAAGATGGGACACTTTACCGGAAAATGGAACAACACAGACAACTGATCCTCCCTGAAAAACTAAAAGCTGAGGTGTTAAAGAGCTTGCACAATGACATGGGGCATGTAGGTGCTGATAAGGTAATCCATCTTGCCCGTGAAAGATTTAATTGGCCTTACATGCCACAAGACATTGAGGACTACGTGACAAAGAGATGTGTTTGCATAACCGCAGGGGATCCATCACAACCACTGCCCCATTCGAGTTCGTCTCTGTTGACTATTTACACCTGGAGCCAAGCAAGGGAGGATATGAGTATATTCTTGTCCTTGTCGACCACATCACACGCTTTGTGCAGACGTATCCTATGAGGAACAAATCGGGGAAGACAGCTACTGAAAAGATTTTTCAGGATTTTGTCCCTCGTTTTGGGTATCCAGAAAAGCTCCATCACGATCAAGGAAGTGAGTTTGAGAATAGCTACAACAACTGGCTGGAATTACTCACTCACTCACTACTCTTTACCATCCACAGTGCAACCTGGTGGAAAGACTAAATCGAACACTTCTTCAAATGCTACATGCCCTGCAAGAGGAGAAGAAGAGTGAATGGAAAGATCATCTGCCCTATATCGTGCACGCTTACAACTGCATGAGGCATGGCACAACTGGATACTCCCCTTTCTTCCTCTTGTATGGCACAACTCCACGGTTACCCATTGACTTGCTCTTTGGCTCCAAAAGAGAAACTTAGGCATGCAATTATCAGACCTTTGCACAGAAGTGTGAAGAAAGAATGCGAGCAGCTTACCAAATCGCTGCTAACAGCAGCCAGAAGTCCTCTGCTAAAAGCAAGAAAGAGTATGATAAGAGCATAAGTTACTCTTCAACCTGGTGACAGGGTACTGGTAAAAAATCTCTCAGAGAGGAGGTCCAGGAAAACTGCATGCCTATTGGGAAAAGGTAGTTCATTGTGTGGTGGAAAGATTGGGAGATGGACCAGTCTACAAAGTGCAGCCAGAAAGAGGTAGCAAGTCGATGCGTGTGCTTCACAGAAACCTGCAGCTGCTGCTAGTAAATGACCTACCTCTTGAAGAAGAACTACCTGTAAAGGAGAAGACAAGACAGAAAAGACAAAAACAACCTGAAAAAAACAGAAGCAGACCAGTAACAGATAGCTCTAATGAGGATGAAGAGTATACTTACTATCATGATCTTTGGAGCAGAATCCCATGCTACAGACTTGTAAGGCCCGAGCAACAAGGACCTACCATGCCACAGCAGAATCCTCAGTGTCAGTCGAAGCTTCACACTACAGCCAGAGAGTTCTGTCCTCCTGTTAGACAAGAGACTGAGAGGACTCAGGACAGAATGCCATATGTTAACAATGACATGTTTGATATACATATACTATAGCCCAAGAATAGACCAACTACACAGCTTTTGAAAGACTACATATCTACCTCTAATAGACAACAGAATAGTGGCTCAAGGCTTGTTTTTACTCAAACATAACAGGCTCTCAAAAATGGTAATCCGTCCAAACAAATTAAATATAAAGATTTTATTAAGAAAAAGGATTACAACGTAGACAACTTAAGATAATACAACATGATAAAAATATAAAGGAATTATTGATATATTATAAATACAAAACAATTTATATGAAAATTCTACCAACTGTAACAACATGCGGTAATAAAAACATAAATAATGACAAAATAAATGGGTAGGCTACATCCAAATCTAGATCTTCATCTAAGGTGCTACTTGATGCGGCAAGAGCATCAGTTGGTCTCTCTGTTGGCCCCAGTCTCTTGGGGAAATGGGATCCATAACTGTTGGATATTTAAGAATATGAATATAACTAAACATTATAATTGACTATGTTCACTGTTGGAGTTTTCTAAGTATGATGAGGAGTTGCACAATATAGTTAATATTGTCTGGACCATATAGTACAAAATATAACATGACATCAAATGCATTAATCAGTATACTTTTACCCGTTTTTCCAAATTTTAAATCACTCACCATAGACGACCAAAAGAACTTTGCTGCAGAGAGTGTGGCATAGTCCAAAACATTTCTTATATGTTTGTTACTGCATGACTTTTTCTCAATATTAATTCCTTCTATTAAAAAAATATTAGAAACAATGTTTTTTTTCTGCGAAATAAAAATTTCTCAAAAATTTAAGAGGACCTGCCGGTATAGCTTCAAAAACAATGGCATATTCTTTGGGTGTGACTGGAATCTTGAATTTTTGAAGGAATTCTGAATATGACAAACCATTAGTAAGTAACAAACCATTCTTTTCTGATTGTATACTACACTGAAAAAAGGGAGACTGGTCACCTGTTAGATTTATCAAATTATATTTAGTGTATTTTACTAAAGGGTTTTATGTTCTTAAGTGAAACGTGATAGCATTGTGTGGACTGCACATTAAATGCAGAAAGTGTGAACAAACATATTTAGCTCATGTTGGAATAAAGTTGGTCAATCAAGTGAATGTATTAGTTCTCATTTTTTCTCGCGATATTCCTGCACGGTGCAAATGCATTTCGGGAAGAAGAAAGAATAGTCCGCGCTTTTTCCGACGTTCCCACTTGCAGCTTCCAGCTCAACTCGCCCTGGGTCGATTCCACCGTCGCTCAGCTCAACTCTGTAAGTATGCTTTGCTAATAGCCTGCTGGTAACCGCAATGAAATAATGTGGGACTCCCA
>NC_060162.1:29981217-29985843 GCF_021292245.1 Micropterus dolomieu | reverse complement strand
TCAAGAACAGCCACGGAGTTGTTGTGAAGCCACTCCTTCGTTATTTTAGCGGTGTGCTCAGGGTCATTGTCTTGTTGGAAGGTAAACCTTCGGCCCAGTCTGAGGTCCAGAGCACTCTGGAAAAGGTTTTCGTCCAGGATATCCCTGTATCTGGCCGCATTCATCTTTCCCTCGATTGCAACCGGTCGTCCTGTCCCTGCAGCTGAAAAACACCCCCACAGCATGATGCTGCCACCACCATGCTTCACTGTTGAGACTGTATTGGACAGGTGATGAGCAGTGCCTGGTTTTCTCCACACATACCGCTTAGAATTAAGGCCAAAAAGTTCTATCTTGGTCTCATCAGACCAGAGGATCTTATTTATCACCATCTTGGAGTCCTTCAGGTGTTTTTTAGCAAACTCCATGCGGGCTTTCATGTGTCTTGCACTGAGGAGAGGCTTCCGTCGGGCCACTCTGCCATAAAGCCCCGACTGGTGGATTGCTGACTTACTACAACTTTCTCCCATCTCCCGACTGCATCTCTGGAGCTCAGCCACAGTGACCTTTGGGTTCTTCTTTACCTCTCTCACCAAGGCTCTTCTCCCCCGATAGCTCAGTTTGGCCGGACGGCCAGCTCTAGGAAGGGTTCTGGTTGTCCCAAACGTCTTCCATTTGAGGATTATGGAGGCCACTGTGCTCTTAGGAACCTTAAGTGCAGCAGAAATTTTTTTGTAACCTTGGCCAGATCTGTGCCTTGCCACAATTCAGTCTCTGAGCTCTTCAGGCAGTTCCTTTGACCTCATGATTCTCATTTGCTCTGACATGCACTGTGAGCTGTAAGGTCTTATATAGACAGGTGTGTGGCTTTCCTAATCAAGTCCAATCAGTATAATCAAACACAGCTGGACTCAAATGAAGGTGTAGAACCATCTCAAGGATGATCAGAAGAAATAGACAGCACCTGAGTTAAATATGAGTGTCACGGCAAAGGGTCTGAATACTTATGACCATGTGATATTTCAGTTTTTCTTTTTTAATAAATTTGCAAAAATGTCTACATTTCTGTTTTTTTCTGTCAAGATGGGGTGCTTAGTGTACATTACTGAGAAATAAAATGAACTTTTTTGATTTTTGGAAAATGGCTGCAATGAAACAGAGTGAAAAATTTAAAGGGATCGGAATACTCTCCGTACCCACTGTAGATCTAATAGACGGTGAAAATGGGTCTAGGCTAGTTAATAGACGTCTAACCATAGCCCTAGACTAGTCATCAGATAGACAGTTTTTGAATGATTACATACCTCTAATAGACAAAGGAATCTAACAGGTTCTCATTAATGGAAATCCATCCAAACAAATTAAATACTATACAGTGTTGGGCAAGCTACTTGGAAAACTACTTTACATTAAATGAAGCTACCCCCCAGTGAAATGTAGCAAGCTAAGCTACAGCAATGTAGCAAAAGTAACTTAGTTACATCTAAGCTACTTTTAATTTTTTAATATTTTATAGTTAGGTCATTATATATATATATGTAGGCTATAGGCCTAGTTTATATTGAACTAACTTCATTTCACAGTAACAATTGAAGAAAGAATAAAACCTGCTCCAAACAGTGTGTGTGCGAGAGAGAGCTAAATCAGACACACAGAAACTCTCCTACTTAGTGCCATATCATTGCAGCTAAATGTATTTCCTTATGCAACAAATGGAGAACCATCTCATCTCATGGAAACAAGTTTCTGCCACTACACATAAAAGTTTCCTCCACAGTAGAGGGAAGAGCTGTCCAGGCTGGACCCTGATCCTTCTCACAAGAGGTGTTAGAGTAACTATCACAATAGAAAATAAACTCAATCGTGCATGTCTTTACTCCCCTGCAGCAAAGCTCTGCATCAGCCCAAGGATCGGTACGTGATGTCACAGGAAGTGCTTCTGTCGGCTACACATACCGGTCCGTGCGTGGTGGTGGCGTGACTTACCGATCCTTCATAAATGCTTGGGAAAATGTAGCGTGTGTGAAAGCTACCCCTACTCGGTCACTAAAAGAGCTTTGTTACCGAAAAGCTATTCGATTCAGTCTCTCAGGTGAATGGTGTAGAAGTGGGTTACTCATAGCCGGACTAAATCAGGTCGATAGTTAAGCTAGACGGTGAAATGAAGAATGAAGAGTTCCGAATTCCGTTGTTGTTGAGAAGTCATGTGTAAGACTTGCTGCTAAACAAAACGCTTGTTTTCGGTCTTTTTATGAGGAAAATGCAAAAGAAGTGATCAGAATACACCAGAGAAGAGAAAAAGAGGAAAAAGAAGGAGAAAGAAAGAGAAAGAAGGAAAAGAGATGCAGTTTGAAGAAGGAGCTCAGAAAACAGAGCTCAAAACAGAGCATCAAACTGAACAAAAACAAACAAGAAGAGGATAGAGGGACTCAAGCAAGTTACAGCAAACTACTGGACACTGAAATTAGTAAGTTTTTGCATTTATTACCATAAAACAAGTCCCATCTGAAACACTCAAGCTAATAGCTAACAAGCTAACACTGGACTGTGGTTACCTAGCAACGGCATCAAACAACAGTAGTGCTGTTTTGAACACAGAAGCTTGAAGATCAACAACTGTTTCATGATGTCTCCACACTCCATTGACTACCCCCCAGCTATCAAAAGCAAAACTGCAAGGGGAAAATATAAACAAACATTACTTCGAGAAAGATCAGAAATCCTGTTCCTGGACCACTACAAAGATGGAAGATTTATCTTTATCTCTACAATTTAATCTTCTGGACAGATGAACCATGTGCCTGGCTGAATGTGTTCAACTCTCATTACCCAGCAATAAAGAGAGCAGGCATTTGTAATGGATGGAAAATACGTATACTGGAAGAAAATGACTCTGACACCAGCAGAATAACAATAAACCTGTTCAAAAATGGAACTGCCATGAAATGGAAATGCCAGGAAAGTCGAGCTCAAACTGTCTTAAGTCGCCTTGACTTAAGACAGTTTGAGCTCGACTTTCCTGCTATGAGACTGAGAGCTGAGAAGGAGAAGGAGGTCCTCGCAAGCATCGCTCCAACCCTGGGAGTCAAACCGTCCTGTTCTGTCCCTGCTCCAGACAGACAGCCTGCAGATGCTGACACTGATCCTCTCCTGCTACAGCACTCTGAGCCCTGGACATCATGAGAGAACACTTCTCCCAGATGGAAATAGAACTGGTACAGATCAGAGACCAGCTGGACCAACAGCAGACTACCTCTCCTACTGTCCCTGACTTCCAGGCCAAGAAAGAACAGGACAGTGTCAACTCACAGCTGAGAGTTTCAACAAGAACTAACTCGTCAGAGAAGACAGCTGGATCATCTCAGTGAGGAGGTGAAGGAACTTAGGAAGAACAGAGACAACTGCAGAACTGAGTTGGCTACTCTGAGAGAAGAGCTACAGAACAGGGACGGGCTCAGTCTACAAGCCAGATTGAACTCCACACAACCCCCTGTGCCCGCCTCTCAGATCCAGACCACATCCAGCCAGACTCCCACTACACCTGCTGAAGGATGACACAGCCCTTTCCTCGAGGATTTTTGAACAGATTACACTAAGAGATGAAATCGTTTACAATAACATGTTGGAACATTCAAGGTCTGAGATCATCAGCTTTTGGTTTAAAGAGCAGAAATCCAGATTTTAATAGCGAGTTAAAAGACTCATAGTTTTACAAGAGATATGGTGCAGAGAAGATGTTTCCACTGGTCGTCCTCACGGCTACACTGAGATTATTATACCATCAACAAAAAATCCTACAATAACCCAAGGCAGAGATTCAGGAGGCATGATTATATGGTGTAAATCAGAACTGAGCCAGTCCATCACAGTTATTAAAAAAGAAGAATCTTATATATGGTTGAAAATTAACAAACGATGATGATTTGTGCTGAGCAACATGTCTACATGTGTGCCATCTATATACCTCCATCAGAATCCCCCTACTACAACCCAGATATTTTCTCTATTCTTGAGGAGGAAGTTAACCATTATAAAACCATGGGAAATGTATTACTCTGTGGAGACTTGAACACTCGAACGCATTTAAATAAGCCTAATTATATTAGGCCGATTGTAGAAGAAGAGCATTTTGTCGCTATAATTAAAATTAAAAGTGAATTTTGCATAATAACGTGTCAGATTTAGTTCCGCTACCGGAAACACTGCTCATCCTGTGTGCTCTCCGCTTGGAGCCCCGCTAAACTATTCCCGAATTGTGCTCTGGACCTGCTCGGATCAGACTCTCTCACTCTGGACTTCGATTATTCGCTTTTAATTACTATCAAAGCGTCAAAGCTCAAAAAATTACATTCGTGCCAGCCGTAATGGTTATTTACATGATCAGCTTAGTTCTACAGTGGGGGAAAAAAGTATTTGACCCCTTGCTGATTTTGCAGGTTTGCCCACTTACAAAGAATGCAACGATCTATAATTTTAATCATATGTACATTCTAACAGTGAAAGACAGAATCCCAAAGAAAATTCCAGAAAATCACATCATATGAATTTATTAAAATTGATAACCATCTGATGAGGAAAAACAAGTATTTGACCCCCTGGACAAACAGCATGTTAATATTTTGTAGAAAAGCCATTATTGGCCAGCAC
>NC_060162.1:29927479-29981117 GCF_021292245.1 Micropterus dolomieu | reverse complement strand
TTCTGAGTCGTCCAGGTGGTGAATGGCGAACTTCATGCGGGCCTGTACATGTTTCTTCTTGAGCAGGGGGACCTTGCGTGCGCTGCAGGATTTCAATTTTCTTGTGTGGAGGCCCAGACCGAGGGAGGTTAGCGGTGGTGTGGTGCTTCTTCCATTTCCTGATAACTGCACCGACAGTTGATCTTTTCTCTCCAAGTTGCTTTCCGATTCTCTTGTAGCCCATCCCAGCCTTGTGCAGATCAACAATCTTGTCCCTGATGTCCGTAGAAAGCTCTTTGGTCTTGCCCATGGTGGTGATGTTGGATGCTGGTTGTTTGGGTGTTGACAGGTGTCTTTTATACAGGTAACGAGGTGAGGCAGGTGTATTTGATGTAGATAATTGGTTGGGATTGGGGCTGTGTCTTAAAGAAAGACTAACTGGCTTGTAGGAGCCAGAATACTTGCTGTTTGGTAGGGGGTCATATACTTGTTTTTCCTCATCAGATGGTCATCAATTTTTATAAATTCATATGATGTGATTTTCTGGAATTTTCTTTGGGATTCTGTCTTTCACTGTTAGAATGTACCTATGATTAAAATTGTAGATTGTTGCATTCTTTGTAAGTGGGCAAACCTGCAAAATCAGCAAGGGGTCAAATACTTTTCCCCCCCACTGTATCTCATTCCTGTTTTGTTTTTTTTAATCTAAGATCTTAGTTCCGTGTCGTACTTCATGCCTTAGTGTTTAGTCCTGGTTCTGTGTTTTAGTTCTTAGATTTGAATCTTGGTTCTTAGATCTGTTCTCTAGTCCAGTGTTTCCCATTTAGGTCTATTCTGTGTTCTGTTTATTTTTTATTCTGGTTCACCAGTTGGTCTGTGTAGTCTGTTTCTGTATTCTGATCGTAGTATCTTTGGTACCTGTCTGTGTCAAGTTACATTTTTTTCTGAGTTCTCTATGAGTTTGGTCCGTGTCTAAGTGTCACGCTCTGTTTCCTACTTGAGTTTGAAGTTGTCTGTGTTTGTTTATCCAGCTTGTGTCCTGTTGGGATTACTCCTCATGTGTCCCACCTCTTATATATTGCCTGTGGTTCTGCTCAGAATTTTCAATTTTATTTATTCAATTCAGTTAAATTTTATTTATATAGCCCCAAATCACAACAACAGCTATCTCATAGTGCTTTTTATAAAAGACCAGGTCTAGACCGCACTCCGTCATATTACTGACAGAAACCCAACAATTCCCACCAGGCGCAGCACTTGGTGACAGAGGCAAGGAAAAACCTCCTGGCGCCAGTCGCCCCCCTCGACCTGGGCGCCCCGCCGCCGCTCGGGGGTATAGAATAAACCCATGGAAGGGCGCGGCTGATAAGGTCCCCGAGTTAGGTATATATCGGCCATTGCAAATGGAAGATATGACATGATATCCAGTTATTTGCGTATGGGGGAAAAAATTTAGGTTATAATTCGGACGTCTTTTGGCATATCAAAATTCCCTCTACAAACTTTTATCGGCTCGGGCCAGAGATGGTCTGTGCCAAGTTTGGTGTCGATCGGACTTTCGGTTTCAGAGGAGTTAATTAAAATAGGTTTTTCAGTTTTCACAATTTAGCGAAATTGAAAACGTCATCGCACAGAGGCGTGTCCTATATCATAGGAATCGGCAGTATCCCCCGAACACGTAGACATAAGGGTTATGAATGTGCAATTTAGTGGCGTGTAGTTAAGAGGCAAAATGGCCTTTAGTTCCAAATCCCATTGAAATGAATGGGCTTGTTCCATGGCATTTGAGTTTCGATCATAGCGCCACCTATAAGCCGAATTGCAGCAAATTTTTTAGGTGTTATCAGGGGCCCATGGGGAACAAATGACCCAAATTAGGTATCAATTTGACTTGTGGTTATGGAGATATAAAATGCATGTACGTCAATGGTTTTTTTTTCATGTCTTTAATCTGCAATAACAGCACCACCTATGGGCATATTTGGGTCAAATTTGGTGCATGTAGTGAAGGGACCATGCTGAATACTTCGGCTCAGGTTTCATGTTAATGTCACTTTTGGTTATAGAGGAACAATTTTTTTGGGTTAAGTAGCGCCACCTAGGGGCTAGTTGCACCACATTTTGCACAGGCACTCAGGGGGGCGTCCCACTTTAATGCTCCAAATTTGGTGTCGATCGGGCATTCCAAACCTAAGATATGATATCATTTCCTGTTTATAGTGTGTTTTTTGCAAATATTTGTGAGCTTATGATTTTTTGTTGGATCAAAATTTCCTCTACAAACTTTCATCAGCTTGGTCCAGAGTCCACGTGCCAAGTTTGGTGTTGATTGGCTTCAGAGGAGTTAATTAAAATAGGTTTATCAGGTTTCGCGATGTATCAAAAAAAGTTTAGTCGGAAATGGGCGTGGTCTATACCACAAGATTCAGCTCGATCCCCCGAACGCGTGGATATAAGGTTTTTGATATGCGCGTTTGTAGGCGGGAGTTCCAAGCCCAAACGCGTTGAACTTGCTTATAGCGCCCCCTAGAGGTAGAAGTGTGCAAATTTTTACACCTGAGGTATTTGTATTGCGATAATTATCATTAATGCTGCTCTGTTTTCCTCGGGACATTTTGTGCCATTCCTTTTTTATTTTCAAGCCATTTTGGCTGTGTTGAATGTATATAGCTCAAATTTTCAGTTTGTGCTTTTTTCCCTTTTACAGCATGCAGCAAAATTTTACACTTTTTAACTGTTTTCTGCGAGGGTGTCTTGCCCATGAAATGATATGTGTGTGTCATATTGATGTTGGATGATGGTGTCTGTGTAAAAGAAAGGTCTGTGTGTGTGCGTGTGTGTGTATGCTCACACGTGTATCCAACATCATCTTCATAGTCTTTTCTCTTTGAAGGCCACACGCTGCAATATGAACTAATCCAGGAAAACGATATGCAGCGAGAACCAAAACAAACTTGGGACATTGTTTTTGTTCTCATTCAGGTTGTTTATGCAGGTGCACTGCAGCCATGGTTATACACTCACCGGCCACTTTATTAGGTACACCTTACTAGTACCGGGTTGGAGAACCTTTTGCATGCAGAACCGCCTTTGGCCTAGTCCACACGGATGCGGGTATTTTTATAACTGGAGTTTTTCCTGTGTTTCAAAAAAAATCTCTGTCTACATGAAAATGCAAAAACACGCTATCAAGCGCTGCCAAGAGCATGCCAAACCACTAGGAGGCAATATGACCCTAACCGTAAAGCCATGCTGGCCAATCAGTACCTAATAATATCGGAAACAAAGCAGGTAGTGGCCCACAATCTGACATCAAACACAGCAGATAACGGTGCATGCACTCTTACATCGCAAGGCAAAAACTCTGGTTTTACTGTCAACACAACAACACTGCAACATTTGCAGCATTTCTTAAAATCTTCACCTTGGCAGGAGTTTTCAAAAATGTTTGGTTTCAGTGACCTGATACGTTTCCATGTGTATGGTACAAACGGCCAAACCGCATAGAAAAAGTCACGGTTTTGAAAATACCCGTGTTCGTATAGACAGGGCCTAAATTCTTATTTATCTGCATATTTTCAACAAGGTGTTGGACGCATTCCTAAGAGACTTTGGTCCATATTGACATGATAGCATCATGTAGTAGTAGTAGTAGTAGTAGTTGCTGCAGATTTGTCAGCTGCACATTCATGATGTGAATCTCCCCTTCCGCCACATCCCAAAGGTGCTCTATTGGATTGAGATCTGGTGACTGTAGAGGCTATTGGAGTTCAGTGAACTCATTGTCATGTTCAAGAAACCAGTTTGAGATGATTTGAGCTTTGTGACATGGTGCATTATCTTGCTGGAAGTAGCCATCAGATGGGTACACTGTGGTCATAAAGGGAGGGACAACAACAATACTCAGGTAGGATGTCGCGTTTATACAATGGTCACTGGGGCTCGGTGTGTCAAGAAAATTTACCCCACACATTACACCACCACTACCAGCCTGAACCGTTGATCCAAGGCAGGATGGATCCATGCTTTCATGTTGTTTACGCCAAAATCTGACCCGACCATGGTGCAGCTGAAATCGAGACTCATCAGACCAGGCAACGTTTTTCCAATCTTCTATTGTCCAGCTTTGGTGAGCCTGTGTGAACTGTAGCCTCAGTTTCCTGTTCTTAGCTGACAGGAGTGGCACCCGGTGTGGTCTTCTGCTGCAGTAGGCCATCAGCTTCAGGATTCAACGTGTTGTGCATCAGAGATGGTATTCTGCATACCTTGCGAGTGACGAGTGGTTATTTGAGTTTCTGTTGCCTTTCTGTCATCTCGAACAAGTCTACCCATTCTCCTCTGGCCTCTGACATCAACAAGGCATTTCTCGTCCACACAACTGTATATTTTCTCTTTTTAAGACCATTCTCTGTAAACCCTAGAGATGGTTGTGTAAATCCCAGTAGATCAGCAGTTTCTTAAATACTCAGACCAGCCTGTCTGGCACTAACAACCATTCTGATGTTTGAACTCAAGCAAGTTGTCTTGACCACGTCTACATGCTTAAATGCATAAAGTTGCAGCCATGTGATTGGCTGACCAGCTATTTGTGTTGATAAACAATTGATCAGGTGTGCCTAATAGTGTAAGTATGAGCAGTAGTGCAGGAGTAGTCATTTTGGAGATGGCAAGACAGACAGGACACACAGGAGAATCTGGAAATGATCATATATCATTATGATGATTATGATTATGAACTTTAATCTGCCACTGCAGAAAAAAAAACAATGCATCAAGATCAATGTTGCTGCCAATCAGTGACCCATCCCAGCCCATGATGATGATGATGATGATGATAATAATCAAATACTCCTTGAATTGTATTTTATGGAAATTATTTTATTAGGGTTCAAATTGACCACTAGGAGGCGCTACAAACGCAACAAACTGCAGGGGGATAAAACGCAAAACAGGCTACAAAATGCATTTTGTTTGTCCAATCAACACAAAACTTGCAGGATATGTCTAGATAAGGACCTCACACATACACAAGTCTCATTCAAATTGACCACTAGGCGCCTGTGGCTCAGCAGCGGGTTGGCTGTTAATCGGAAGGTCGGCGGTTCAATCCTGGCACCACCAGGCTGCATGTCGAAGTGTCCTTGGGCAAGATACTGAACCCCGAATTGCCCGGCTGTTCCGCCAGTGTATGAATTTGTGTGAATGTTAGTTCATCTTCCTTTGTCAGCAGGTAGGATAGTGATGTTTTGATCCTTGCTCAGAGATGTCACAGCCTTCCTTTCTTGGATGGTGAGGTTGGAAGGGGGGGCCTTCGCATTAACCAAGTCCAGTTGCCCTTGACTTTAACCTTCGTTGGATAACTATGACCTGGATGACTGAGAATCTTCATAGACGTTTGGATGTTGTGGTTACCCTCTGTGGCCTCCTGAAGAAATAAAGAAAGTATTCTCTAGTTTGCTGCTCGAATCCCCGTCTCTTGTCTTGGGTTCTTGGTCCGGTGCGGTGATGGTCTTGCTCCGAGTCCGATGCCTCTGTGGTCTGCCGAGGAATAACCCCGATCTCTCTCTGACTCCTCTTTATATATCCTACTCCGTAGCTGAGCTTCTTCGTCAAATCAGCCACCACCCTCTTTCTGTCTACGTGACTACTGTCACATAGCTTGTTCATCCTTAAATTCAGTTGGGCCAGAGATGTCCTTATTTGGCCATTTAATTTTCCCTTGCTGACCCTTCTCTCCCAATGACTCATAGTCATGATGTCTTCACCCAAACTTAGTGACCTTTTGCACAGTTATTTAACCTTTACCCCAATTCTCCTTACTTTAACCATATTATGTATTTTACAATCGGAATATCAGTTCAATTTATTAATCTTCAATATCAATGAGATATCCTGATTTTCAATCATCATATCATATTTAATACCAAATATCTTTCTTTTAATCATTATTCAATATATTGCTTATATTATTGTTAAGCTCTGTGTTTTGCAGATGGAAGGATGTTGCACTTCCCTTTTCTCACTCACTGTTGTTACTAAAGGGAGAAAGGCTCCAGTTTTCTTCTTTGCGACTTGATAACAAGAGCGTTGGGATCTCAACTTATTTGACAGCATGAATGTAATAACATTGCCAAAGCATCATATATACAACATAAGAACAATCAGCCCCATACATTTCATTAAACAAGTAATTAAGTGTAAGTGTAAAGTAATCAAAGCGTATGTGTGTTTGTGTTTAAAAAAGAAAAAAAAAAAGAAATATTAAAAATTTAAATAAATAAAACAGTAAGCGTGTGTGTGTGTGTGTGTGTGTGTGTGTGTGTGTGTGTTAAAAAAATAAAAATATATTAAAAATAAAATAAATAAAACAGTAAGCGTTTGTCTGTGTTTGTTAAAAAATCAAAATATATAAAATAAATAAAAGCATGTAAGTAAGTAATAGTATGTGTGTTAAAAAATATATATATATTAAAATATAAATAAATAAAACGGTAAGTGTGTGTTTAAAAAATAAAAATATATATAATAAAATAAATTAAATGGTAACGTGTGTGTGTATATATATTAATAGACAAAAAAAATTTTTTTTTTAAAGAATTAATTGATTAAAAAATAATAAGAAGAAAAAAGAAATCAGTATCAAATGTAAAAACAAAACAATTACTAAAATATCAAATGATCAAAATAATAATAATTTTGAAAATCTGTACAATCATTTGTTAGTCTGAGGTTCCACTGGTTGTCCTCACTTCATGGCACGAGGAGATATATTTTGCAGCAATTATTTCGCATTTGGGCATTTCTCCCAGTAAATAGGGGAGTTTCTGTGTGTCTGATATGAATTCGAATTCGGGGTATATTTGGGAAATGTTTGCAAAGTGTTTTTGTCTTTGTTTTATATTTAGGGCATGAGGTTAGAAAGTGCAGCTTTGTTTTTACCTGTCCCCTGTCACACTGTGAGCAGAGTCTCTCCTCTTGTGGTAGCCAGCTCTGTCTGTGGCGACCCTTTTCTATGGCCAGGCTGTGTTCACTCAGTCTGTATGTTGTCAACATTTTTCTTAATTTGAGACATTTTATTGTGCTCAGGTAATTTGCCAGTGTGAATTCTTTTAGGGTCAGATAACATTGTAATTTACTTTGTGTTTTGGTCGTTTCTTTCCAGCATTCAATATATTTTTCTTTCTGCTTGCTGATAATTTGGTTTGGTCTGCTTGAGTTGGTGTTGCTGTCCTGAGGCCGTTGGGGACTTGTTACTGGCTGAGGGGACTCTTCTCTGGTTTCAGCTCCTGGTATGTTAGGGCTTTGTGATGATATGTCTGGGGGTTAACTGATTTTAAGTGATTGTAAAAATTTAAGTGATCTTTTCTGTATTTTTAGTAAGAGGGGGTATTGGCCGAGCTCTGCTCTGCACAGGTTATTTGGTGTTTTTCTCTGCACCTGCAGGATGCTCTTACAGAACTATTGCCCAACACATACAGATACATAACACATTAAAACAGGATTTTTTATAGCTGCTTGCCATAATGCAAACACATTTTTTATATCTCCTCCTACACCGTAGCTCCGATTGCCACCAAATTTTCTCTGGATCATCGCTGGACTTAACACATATAAAGTTGTATAAAGCTTGGTGATAGCTCCTTTCGTTTTTAAGATATTTATCAATAAACGTGTAAAGGGGCGTGGTGCAGGACATAAATAAACAAAGATCCACAACCGTTGGTCCAATCATCACAAAACTCACAGGATATGTCCACATGAGTGCCAGAAACATACCCTGAAAGTTTCATTCAAATCGACCACTAGGGGGCGCTATAAATGCAAACAAACGGCAGGGGATAAAACGCAAATCAGGCTACAAAATGCATATTGCTAGTCCAATCAACACAAAACTTGCAGGATATGTGTACATAAGCACCTCACACATACCCTGCTAGTCTCATTCAAATCGACCACTAGAAAGCGCTATAAATGCATAATAATTGGATGTGGAATGAAACAAATCGAGCTATAGATCAGAAAAGGCTTGTCCAGTCGTTACAAAACTTGCAGAATGTGTTTTGTAACAATATTGAACCATGTGTGTGAAATGTTTTTGATGGCGATATTGCGAAAAAAGGTATGAACCCGCGAATTGCTGCTTGTGGCTATATTTTTTTTTGATAAAATAACAGTGGAGTTATGTCAACATAATGGCATTTAAAGGGTTAAAATCCCCCAAACATAATTAATGTTCGATATGTATATTTCAGGCTGAAGTAGCTTTGAAAGATTGACTCGTTTAAAGTGGAAAAAATATTAATTTATGACATTTTTACAGCAGTTTTTGGGAAGGACAAATTTTTTGTCACGAGGGACAATTAAGTTGTTTTTTTTAAGGAACTTTTAAGGGTTAATTATCTCAGAATTATGAGATAAGTTTTCATGAAAAAAAATTTTGTTCTGTTTTTCTGAATTAACGAGATCCCTCAAAATCCTGCCAGAAGCTCTATTTTAGCTGGATTGCATGGAAGTAAATATGCCCTGCCTTTCAGGTTTAATCCCGTTTTATTTTACTTTGGGTTTGAGACATTGGGAGATACTTCTGTCTTTAAGTAATATAAATGGTATTGTTATTAGTGTGTCAACTTTGCGTAGGCACCTCAAGACTTTACGCCTGTTCAGACGAAAAGAACATTCTGATCTGCTGGACATTGCTGTGTTTCTCCAGGATCAGTTGAACCGATATGGTATGCTTCACGGATATAAGATGATGCATCTGAAATGCATTCAGGCTGGCTACATGGTGACACAAGAGACAATCAGGCAATTGTTGAAAATACTGGATCCCCATGGAGTGCAACTGAGGCGCTGGAAACTTTTTATGGCATGTTGATTCATAAGATAAACTCAAACCATATGGGATCTGCATCAATGGTGCAATCGACGGGTTTTCACGAATGGTGATATGACTACATGCATACTCTACAAGTAGTGATCCCAAGGTCATCGCTGGATACTTTATTGATGCGGTGTTATCAAGGAATGGGACAGCCACCCGAATTCTCTCAGACTTAGGGACAGAGAACTGTTACATGGAACAGATGCAGATGTTCATGACACATGATCATATGGACGTCTTTTCGAGAAATTGCTATTTGTATGGCTCAAGCAATCATAACCAACAGATAGAGCATTGGTGGGGATTTTTAAGGAAGGAGCATGCACAGTTCTGGATCAACCTATTTCAAGATCTAAAAGATTGTGACAACTTCTGCGGTGACTTCCTAGACAAAAGTCTAATACAGTTCACATGTCTTGAAATAACAGAGTTAAGAAATATGCTTTAGACATGTAAATTGTGTTATGCTATTCAGCTGTAGATTTTGTCCACACGCCAAAATGTTGTGACATGCAGCATACTGTTCAATAACAGAACAGGGCGATAAACATTAGTTATGTAATTAGGCTACCAGCTACTTTTTATAGATCACACTTTTTCCTACCTTTCCTGTCCACTGTTTTTCTGAGCATAAGCATAGTTGACTTTTTAGAGATCAGTGGATCTCAGTATAATTAGTTAGAATTAGCAGCAGCCTACATCCACAGCAATGCAACACAAACATTAATGCAACTGTAATATTAATTATGTTGTATGGATGTTGCACAAACAGCTATCTATCTAAAATTAACCCAAAAACATCATAGTAGTAAAACACTGACAAGGAACATTTACTGCACTATGAGTAGCCTACTTATATTTATTTCATTTAGGTACTTTTACTTTCACCAAAAGGTAAATTAATTGTTTCTCTGAATTTGTGGGACAAAGTATGTGAGAGAGGAATGGCTTATCTGACCCTGAAAGTCTTATCTGATCCCAACAGAAGATACAGGCTTGCAGGGAGGAATGTTGTGAGAGAGGCCCATATCCCTGTGATAATACAGTGTTTGACATTTGTTGCCTTGCCATGGCAGAAAACAGTCTTCATCCACCAACCTCTCCAGAGGAAGCCATTGAGCTTACGTGCTTACATACGTACCCAAATTTAATAATCACAAGTTGTTTTACTGGATCAAATGACTGAATGTGAGCACCCTCTCATAGTCAAAAAAAAACAATAGAATGGCTGTTTCGATGGAAAAGGTTATAGACTGTGACGTTCACTGTAAATGTTTCAGAAGTACTGTGTTTAAGCAATCAATAGTAGACAACTCTTTGATAATTGACATCTCCCTTCTGAACTCCATATCATCTCTTTTATTCATCATTATGTAAAAAGTACATCTCAACTACAGAACTGCGAATAATCATGTAACTGCAGATGAAAGGTATCAAATTTTGACATAGTCAAAAATGGCAAATTTGTCCTTGTGGTGGAACTATTTCGTATCACCAGATGGATGTGGTCTGACACACTTTGGGCTCATTGTAAACAGGGCAACCTACATAATGTTTGGATGGCCTTTAAATTAAACTAATTATTGTATTACCATGTGTCTCTGGGCTCCACATAAAGCACTTTTTTTACACAATTATTGGGCATCAGACAAATACATGCTAAACCAGTACAGTGTAATTTTCATGAATAGGCCTATTTGGTAATGTAGAGATGAGTGTTTAAATATGTTGTCTAAAGATTGTTGGTGAATGCAGGAGTGCTGTGTTAGATGGATAATGTTTTCAGGGTTTTAACCAGTGCAGTTATCAAAACTCAGTAATTCTACTGTGTGTTATACAAGATCCATGTGTTTCTCTTACTACTGTTATATAGCAATAATCACAGTACAACATTCAACTACTATTTGTGACATCTAAAGTTATCAGCAGTAAAGACCCAATTTGTTTGAAAACATCTGTACAAAACAAGAGAGCAACCTGTGCTTTTTATTTGTAAGAAGCCGAACACCTTGTAATGTACAGTGGTGTATGTTAGAACAGATTCCCAAACACTGCCGATATTAATATTTAACATGAGCTGACATTACCTCAGGGTCCAAGTTAATAATGATTTCTCAATGAAAATTCTACTTTACACGAACATTTCTTTTAAATTGTCCAAAAAAGTATGCTCCTAAACAGAAATGATGGCTTACATAAGTAGTACATTTGTACATTCGAAATACCGGTACATGTATCTTAATCATTTAAAAAGGAAAATGTATCGACATGCATTTATAACAAACATTGTATAAAAGGCTTATAATTGTTTTTTTGGTTAAGTGGACCTTAAAGTATATTAACAAAATATTCAGCCACTCAGTATGTTTCTACAGACAGTTTAAGTCTGGTAATAACAGCAACTGCTGTGAAACGTTGCAACACATGTTGCCATTGATCAAAATGGCAAAATTGTCCTCATGGTGGAACTATTCAGCATGACCAAAATGTGATTTGACACACTTTGGGCCCACTGCAAACAGGGCAACCTACCGTATATGGCATCTGAATGGTCCTGTATAATCATCAATAAATCAAACTGATTATTGTATCTTGTTATCATGTGTTTCTATGGGCTGGATATTTTTGGTGTTTCAAATCCATCAACAAAATGTTCAGCCAGTAAACATGTTTCCACAGTAAGTTTGGTAAAGACGTTCTGGATAAAACTGAAAAAGAAAAACATAAAAAAACATTACAACTCATAATACACCTCCTGAGCTAATTACTTCCCTATGTGCAAGAAGGAAGAGGGTGTACATGTGAGTGAGTGAGACACTTCTATGCAATGTCCATTGCATAGAAGTTGCTGGACAGTATAGTCTCCATTTCAGCTCGGAGGTCAGGATAGCTGTTGTAAGTTGATGGCAGCTCTAAACTTGGGCCACAAGTATGTGCAATAGGCCGCCGTGATAACCCTTCCAAAGTGGTGAATATGACTTGAATTTCTTTAACGCAGATGACATCAGACCCTGTCACGAATCTCAACATCTCCCGGAGGCCTATCTCATCCAATCCCCTGATGTACTGATGTAAAAATCGCAAACTTTATTTGCTTGTGGGCCACTTGGAGACAGCTTTCAAGTTCTCTTGTGTTGGTACTGTTCTTACTCCCATGCGATACATAAGATCAAGAAGCTCATCTTCATCATCACCAACAAGTGCCTCTTGTAAAGCAGTGGACAAGAGATCGAGCTCAGACTGACTAAGATACAACATTATTGAGTCAAACAATAAATCAGAAGAGACAGTGTGTTCACCAAATGTGATTGCTGCTGTAAAGGCTTGAGCCAGCCGAGAAGGAAAATATCCATGGTCCTTTAATCCCTTGACCATTATCCTACCAACAGATTTCCATTCTGCTGTTCACTGTCATGTGTTATTTGTGTCAGCTGCTCATTATCTTCTATTTTGTTTTACTGTCGCTCATTTAGCCTTGCTGCATCTATCTGTTCATCAGTTCCTTCTGTCATCTCTGTGAACATTTCATCTCCATTTGTCAGGTGCTCTGTGAACAAGTAAAATCTTAAAATCCCCAATATATGTGTCTCATAGAGCTCTCCCACAACACCCTCATCAAGGTATGCTTCCTGAAAGTCAACAATGTTGTGACTGAACTCTTCCCACTTTCCCTTTCTCGATTTCTCATTGGGGAAAAATAGCTTTTTAGCATGTAATAGAATCTCTGTTTTTGTGGCTTTCTTGGAAATACAGTGTATTAACAGTAAAAATCCTTGACATCAAAGTTAGGCAGGGAACTGCCTACTTTCATATATTCCTCTTTAATTATATAACCATTTACCTCAATTACAAGAAAAGTACTTCTCCCATATAGTACTGCTATTATGTACTCCATAATATTGCTATTCCATATTGATTCCATACTTCAGCTCCCAACCAAGGCCTGTGCTGGCTTCTCCATCTTTTTAAAACAATATCAAATCACAATAAAATGGAAAGCAGTGATTGTAAGGGCAGAATATTTTCTTTTGTGTATTTATTTATTATTTCAAACATATAAGTCAGCACTTTGCCTGAATGTTTAAAGGTGATGCTACTGCACGTTACACTCCAACTACTGTTACTTGGTTATGTAGAGTAGAGACCAAAATATAAAGTGAATTTACTCCTAATGATACCCATAAATCTTATTTTACAGGGCTAGAATAGGGAAGACATGAATGCATTGTTGGGAGAGGCAGGTGTGCTTGGCATAAAAAAGAAATTGGAAGCACTGGCACTAAATGTGATAGGGTTACAATTTATGAAGATTACTTGTAGAATCTGCAGAGATTCAGTAAAATGTAAAACAATTAAAATTAATATATTGCAGGAATGAATGTGCTGTCACCTACATGATCTTGCTGCATTTTCTGAATATTTTCCTCAGGAATCCCTCGGCTCTGAAGAAACATCCAAAAACCATCATCTTGTGGGAGGGGGGTATTTGAAGACGTAGCCATAGCTGGCCCTGTACAAATGTCGGAAAAAGGCAGCATGTAAATATGTTGTACCACAAATATAAACAGATTTAGGACTGTACCCTCAAAAGTGTAATTGCTTTAAATATCTCAAAAATGTATTTCGACATTTTTATGAGAACATTAATAAAGGCCAAGAGTGTGATAACGTTGCTAAATATGGATGCTTCATGTATCAACTGTATATGTATGCTACTACAGGCCGTTCTTATCACTTGGAAGTCAAACTGTCTTAAGCATTTGAATGTGCTCACCTTTGACAGTAACATTACTCAAAGCGTAGAGAAGGCCGGACTCAACAACAAGGTCAATAGTGTTGAGACACAGGCTAAATGAACTCATTTATCTGTGATTCACTGCACAACCTGAATATAGTTTCGGAGAAATATATAACTTGCTTTGGAAAGCTTCAAAAAGATAGCTTTGTTTCCAAATTATTGAATGCATCAAGTACACAGTTTTAGAAAAATATCAACAAATAAAACAATAACAGGACACATATATGCATAGTAACAAACCAAAAGAGAGGGCACAACTAAAGAAACCGAAGCAATGTCAGAATATATCCAACATTATTGTTGGTGTAGCACGCTAAATACAATGGTACAATAGTACTACATAATAATAATAATAATACTACAGGTGAGAGCTTCCTGCAGGATTTTGAGGGATCTCGTTAATTCAGAAAAACTGAGCAAAATATTTTTTTAAGACTTCTCTCATAATTCTGAGATAATTAACTCGTTAATTCAGAAAAACAGTGCAGATTTTTTTTTTATTACTTTAGCTTTCTAGAAAAAAGGTTTGGTTTAAAAATGCATTTATGGCAATTATGGCTTTATTATTGTTAACAGAGTCACAGGGAAAAGAAGATGTCAGTGTACAGTGTGTCACATACTGAACATGCTCCTAATCTTATTGTTGATTGTACACACACAAGATAAAGATGTCGAATTCAGTTTGTTGAGACAAGCCAGTTTCATCTTCAATCGTGTATTACAGAGCATCTATTATGGTTCTACTGCTTAACACTGGAAACAGAAGCACATTTATTTACTTATTTATATGACTTATGACCATTTTACATTTTAATTTATTTTACTCACTTTTTTCTCTTTTTTGTCATTTTGGTTTTCCACATACTTACAGAATATGACCTTATATATTATAATATTATAATATTATATTATATTGACCTTAGTATTTCAACATTTAAAGGTACAAACCAACTACAAGAAAGCAAGGGGGAACATTAATGGTGCCTTCCCATTGTGTGATAATAAATTAGCTTTTTATATCAGCAATGCTGTTGACATACATGAGTGTAGTAACTATCCAGAACTGTCTGTAAAGTTGAAGTTTGTGCAATAAAATATGAACAGTGAAACAGATTTTGTTATTTATTTTTGATTTTGTCACACTGATTATCTCTTTGTTTTGCCTCTTTTCATAATATGTTTTATAAGCTCTTACAGGCTTATAGAATTTAGTCTTTTTGTCACCTTTATCATGTGTATGTTCTGTGCTTTGTCATTTTTTATGTTTACAAATATATTTACTTTGTAAACTGGCTTTAATGGGGCAACAAACAAGTGGTAGTTGTAGGGTTAATCACGGACATCCAGTCTTAAAATCAGGTTATGATTATGTGATAGTAAAATGGGTTTATAATAAAATAATTTCCAAAATTGGTTTCTGCTCTTGACAGTGAAAGAACAATGAGAAACTATATTAAATGCTGAATAACAATGAATCAAGTATGGAGCATACAAATGTCTAGCCACAAAAAGGCAACAAAATGCCTTTACGGCATGCATCAACATTTCAATAAAAATTTTAAATAAAAAAATTGAATTGAATGATTCACGGGTTCAAACCTTTGATTTGAACTTTCAGGGCATGTGTCAGTTACTTATAAGGACATATCCTGAGAGATTTGTAATGATTGGAGAATGAATATGTGATTTAAAGTGTAATTTGTGTAATGCTAAGCACCTTTCTTGTGCTTGTAGCGCCCCCTATTGACGTATGTACATCAAACTGTCCGGGTATATCTGGGGCACCTATCTGAACATATCCTGTGAGTTTTGTGATGATCGGCCCTACGGTTGCTGATTTGTGTTCATTTATGTACAGAGGCACGGTCCTTTCAAAGTTCATTGGTCTTGAAAAGTAATTGAGATATCGACATGCTTTATACAACTTTAGTTATACAATAGGCTTGATCCAATGATGATTCACTGAAAATTTGGTGGCAAAGTTTTATAGGCGGACCTTAATGGTCCTTGAGGCTTTTTTGTAGAGCACATTGAGCTGCACCTGTGTGAGAAATTTCAAGTCAATCGGACTTATGGCGTGAGGGGCGTGGCCTTTCAAAGTTTGCATTTTTAAGCCTTTTTTACAGCTCCACCATGTGTTGCTGATTGAATACATATTTCTATGGAAGCTCATGCACCCATTTCCAGTTATTCCCCTAGGTTTCATGTTTCTAGCTCATTCCAGCTCACGGGAATTTGAGCCGACGCGGAGATAATAACAATAATAATAATAATAATAATAACTAAAACAGACAGACAAACATAGAAGGGTTCTACCGCTTTGCGGTTTGAACCCTAATAAACACTACAGAAGCAAAAAGAGCACACAATTGCCACTCACAGAGACTGACATCATTTAAGTGCATTAATAAAGGTAGAAAGACTCAGAATGCAGAAAGGCCACCAGGGGGCTTCAGAGACGTCACTGGGCTGTTTGTTGGAAACTGCAAACTTCAGAATTTTGTTCTCAGTAGAGCTGAAGGGGGTGTTTCTCTAACTTCTTTAAAGCACAATTCTTCACAAATATTACTCAAAATAATATAAAGTAGGATACAAGATTTTCCAAATGAAGAGTTTTACTGTAGTCTACAGCACGTGTGCACTGTGCAGCTGTATTCATTATGTGGTTATGTTATGTGAAAAAAAATAAAAATATCTGATTAGACATTTACCCAAAATAAGTACAGAGTAAAAATATTCTAATATGGTTTTGTTTTTGGTCTTTCTAGAAAGCAGAAACATGCTGTGGGCTTCTCTGCCTATGTTAGG
This sequence comes from Micropterus dolomieu, assembly GCF_021292245.1. Lineage (NCBI taxonomy): Eukaryota > Metazoa > Chordata > Actinopteri > Centrarchiformes > Centrarchidae > Micropterus > Micropterus dolomieu. The sequence goes on along the minus strand of NC_060162.1, from coordinate 29,964,651 downwards.
CTAACTTTGTGTCTGTATGATGTTGTTTATGCTGTGGAACTGGAAATCCTCTAATATGATTTTCTTAAATTGAGACCTACATAACTCTTTAAGGCCACATTTCGACTGAAGTAACAGCTGCGGAAGTGAAGACAGTTCACTTCCTTCAGTGGGAAGAGACATGAGCAGTTTGACATAGTTACAATAAAGTGACATTACAAAGACAACAAAGTGAAAGTACACATCATTTGGTGATATTTTCCATTCCTCAGTGTTCCAAACTTAAGCCAACTCACCTTGAAGATAAACTCTATTCTGCATGTAGCCCATTTAGGTTGAAATGCCACAACGTTGCACAATTTCTTTCAGGCTCTGTTGTAGATAGCTCTTTTGTTCTTTTGACACAGATTGTTGCAGCAGGATCAAGAAAATTATACTTGACTCAAGTATTTAATGTTGTTTTGTTTTTTTTATAAGAACTTATATAGAATTTATAAGAACCTAAAATATGGATGTGTTCACATGTTCATGTGTTGAAAACTAGAGAAGAATTTTCTGAAGAAATGTTCAATTGTGATTGCTGTGCACATTGATGCAGATTGGTGTTATTTTTCAAGACTTCAATCAAAATCCAAAGAAAACCTCTTATTGCATTAGCTTAGTTGTAGATGCAATTTAACAGCTTCACCACCTCCTTTAAATACTATGATGTCACAATGGGGTCTAATCACCAAAGACTATTCACAATTTGCCAACTTCAAAGTGTACATGTCAATAAATTATTCATTCTCTCAGATGAAGTCTTTCCAGAGGTAAATGTACAGGTGAGCAAAAAAAAAAGGCATACAAGAATAAGAAGTATGCAAGACAAGTGTGATCACAACATTTGAAAAATACATTAGTGAAATGCAAGTGCAGAAAGCGAGGACACTTTTGGGCATAATTGTTTAGCCCATAACTCTAACCTAACCATAAACATCACAACTACATTCCTAACCCCAACCCTTAACATACATTAACCCTTAACAACATACAAAGTCATCTCTGCTCATGTTGTTGCAAGGCATCCATTTTAGATTTACATGAAAAAAACACTTTTTGAAATTTTATTTCTCAATTAAACTGAATGATATAACATTGTAGGACATTACTACTAATCAGTAAAAGGGTGCAGCTTCTCGGCCTGTGTGTGTGTGTGAGTGTGTGTGTTTGTGTGTTTTACTGACTGTATTGTGAGTGTGAAACACACCAAAGCCAGCTGGCACTTCCTGAGTAAACTCAATGTTCTGTTTATGACACATGACTGACTAACTGTCCCTGCTTACACTGCTCAGTGCTAACACTCCAACACATACAGACACACTCACATGTCCTAAGCAGAGGTGTCTTTTAAGTGAAACTGTGGATGACACAGAACCTGCAGTTGCTAAAGCACAAGACAAATTAATTGAGTTTCAATTTGAAGACACAGTTTTAAATGGAAAAACAAAAATGTATACATCATTTAAAGACAAATTAAGTCAAAACAAGTTGAGATTTTTTTGTGTGAGCCTGAAGCAGCCCAAAACACACAGTTTCATCATTGATTGCATCATTTCACTGTCACTGCTCAAACAGTGTCTCAGTCAGGAAACTATGGGTGGAAATAAGTACATTTACTTGAATTTAAAATTCTTAAGTTATTTAATACATCTACTCCACTTTATTTTAGAGGTAAATATTGTATTTTTACTTCCACTACATTCATCTGACCGCTACTGTATAGTTGTTAGTTACTTTTCTGATTCACATTTTTATGTTAAACATATGAAGACTTATATGATGCATGACATATGATGTGTGCAGATTAAAGTACCCAACCACCTATACAAGCAACAACATATAAATGAAAAATTATGATAAATTAAATCACAATTTAATTTAATGATAAATTAAACAATGTATATAATATATCATTCTGAACTCTGCAGTAATTAAAAATGTCACTTGTGGCAATGCATTTGTCATATAATTTCCTGCTTGCAGCAGATGTGGTGGTCAGTGTTCAGATAAAAAAGGGAAGTAAAAAAATTAAATTGTAAGGAAGTCGTTCAAATGAGGAAGTTTCAGTGCTCTACCACCTCAGTGTGTGTCAGTACACTGACTGTTAATTTGCTCTAGCTGGGAAAACACGCCAGATCAACTGAGTGACATGTTCATGTGGTTTTGAGGAGTCAGGAGCTGGCTGAATTTAAGATGACCTATTAACATGTTGTTCGGACTGCTGATGGACTGAAGGAACCAAACTAGAGGAGGGTCAACATTCGGAAACAACTTCATCACATTGTATTCAGTAAGTGCAGTGTTAGTGTTTTCTTTTTTGCCTGGTTAATATACACTTTTTGGATTTTATCACCAAAACTTCTTGTTCCAAAATGTTCAACTTTTTTGTGTAACCCAAGAATTACAGTTCCATTTCTTACAGGGTGTTATATCTCACCATGTTATTTCACCTCTCACTTTGCTGACTTATAGGTGAGATCAGGCCACTTTTCCCCAGTGCAGTTGCCATTGTTTAAGGAAATTAATAATTATCTTCAAATGAATAAAACAGATAACAGCACAGAATAATTTCATGTGTTTCTGAGACAAATTCATTGCCTTGGTTGTGGTTAAGCAGACATTGTTGCTGATTAATACACTTTTATTAACATAGCCCACTGATAGTTTTTTCTTAAATTAATATGTTAGGACTCAGTAAAGGATTTCTTACATGTTGGGTGCGGACTCAGTATACTAAGACTCTTTTATGTTCATGATAGAGTTTGTCCAGGTTTTTGTTAGTGGTGTAAAATAATGGACATTTAACAAAGAACTGTACTTTAGTTCAATTTTAGGAACTTTAGTATTTAGTATTTTCTGCTGCTAAAAACATATACTTCACTACATTGCAGAGGGAAATATTTTTTACAAATTTTTTTGACAGCTGTATTCACTTTGTACATTAAAAATAAATATAAAAAAACATGAGAAGTTTATAAAATACAATGCATTATTAAAGATTCAACCAGAGTTGCAACCCCAGTGTCTACTCTACCCTTGTCCTATTTGGCATGTCTATGAATGGTTAGACATTTCCCACTAAATTCATTTCAATAACAGTTTGAGACGGAATAGGATAAAAGCATACATTATCTCACACAAAAAATTGCTTATTGATGTGTGTAGCACAACTTTATCTTGCGTCTTTCCAACCACATTAATCATCTCATGACTCCCCAGATTTCTGTTGTGACCCTTTAGAGAGGGCCGAACCCGAGTTTGGGAACCATTGTATTAAACCACCTAACTGTATATAATATATATAGTATATAATATACCTAACTGGAAATAAGGTGGTTAAAACTACCTTCATATTGAACAGCTACAGTATTTTAAATATAATATATTTTAAATATAATAATACATCCACACAATGGTCATTTCTCTGTAGAAGAGGTATTTTTACCAAAATTTTTAAGTGCATTTTGATCATACCTCTGTACGTCACTTCAGTAAGATTTAAAATGCAGGACTTGTGCTGGTTCTTATACCAACACTGGTCTTTATAGTGTACATGAAAAGATTTGTATAGGCATGACTTATATTGTTTTGTAATCTGGCAAATTCTTCTAGCATGATCATACTTTCATGTGTGTTTAGAGCTACTGGAAAGATGATCACAGGAAGCAGTTGGCAAGCCAAGTAGAAAAAACTTTCTTTAATTATTATTTCACCACAAATTGCAGGGAGGGTACTTCTTTATCTGGTTTTTCATATCGGCAGAGACAGCTACTCTTGTACTGATGAACTCAGGACTTGACACACAGCCATATTTATTATTAAATATGTTTGCCTTAACATAACCAATGTATCCAGCCACTTTAGAGTCGTTATAATTATGGAGAGATGCTTCTTTGAGAAGAAAAGAAAAAAGGCAGAGATGTAAATTTGTGTGTGTGTGACGCTCATATTTCTTAAATAAAGCACTAATCCTGGATTCAGATATGTGTTATATTTTATGAATGCAATTGTTTGTGTTTTTATTTTGACATTGAGATATTATTAACAACAATATTAGTAATCTGTGTGCTGTTCGTTGCTGCTCAGCAAAATTAACTTACCATCATTGATGCCTACATTTTAAGGACCATAAATTGAAGTATATTAGTATTTATCTAAGACCAGAGTATAAAAACTTTCAAAACATCAAACATAACATAAAAAATCTGAGTATGAGGGCATCAAAACCCTGAGTGTAATCTGACTATGTCTGACTATGTGGCAGAGTGAACATGTTGTGCTGCTCTTGCCATGTAAGGTATGAATATGTCATTGCTCTACTTTAAAATAAAGTGAAAACTTTAACTTCAAAAAACTTAATGAAAATTTTGGTGAAACTGACCATTTCATTAATTATTTTGTTCTGTTATAGATCTTCAGAGTGATGTTCAAAATGTCCTCTGTATCGTTTCTAACAATACTGTAATACAGTTTGTCTCTGGAAGCAGGTCATTATGCTACTGACAGCAACTTCTCTTATGGCGTACATAGAGATGTACACGTACTTATATTCAGTCAGACACTACAGCAAAACGCAAATCATACACAGTTAAAGCTGCAAGCAGCGTTGGGCGGTCCCTCGCACATGTAGCACGTCGAGGTGTGAGGCCACCGCGTTGCAGATTCTGGAGCTCTGCCAGTGTGGCTGTGAATCCACACTGGCAGACGCGGGCCACACGGGCTTCGGACACTGCACAAACAATGATCACTTCCTGTGTCCCCAATGTGGTGCTACATAGCACTTTGCACTATGACTATAACTGAACATGAAGATATGTTCGGGGCGGGACTGTTATCAAGCACGTAAAGTTTGGTGCAGATGTCAGCATGTAAACTGAAGTTAAAAGAACTTCCTCTTTCATGGCAAATCATCGATTTTGGACGCCACGCCACAGGCACGGTGTTTCACGAAAACTCACCATTTGTACCACTTTTAATTGTCAATGGCTTTAGAGTAGACAGGGAAAATCTGAAGTCGGTCGGACTAATTCTCTTGGAGGAGTTTGTTAAGGTATGGAGTGTGTTTTAAAAAAAAAAATCCAAAATATCCATAAAATTCAAAATGGCTGACTTCCTGTTGTGTTTAGGGCCTCACTCCAAGAGGCTTTTTTGTACATCTGGACATGATACATGTGCCACATAAATTTCGTACATGTAGGTAAAACGTGCCGCAGGGACTGCTTCGTTGAATGTCACTTCCTGTTGCCAGCAGGTGGCGCTATGTCTATGGGTGAATGTCGGCATGTACATGTGTTCAGAGCAGTACTCTTATCAAACGTGTAAAATTTGGTACAGATCTGAGCTTGCACAGTCAGGTTACAACAACTTCCTGTGTCATGGCGTAGTGTGGGACCGTTAACTGCAAATTCACTTGTTTTACAACATGGCTTCAGCATCGTGTTAAGGGCATTCTGGGACACTTTTGAAGTTGATATGGCCAACCAGCTAAGAGTAGTCCATCATAGCATAAAACGTGACATTTCCTGTTGCCAGCAGGTGGCCCTATGACGTTGAATTTATGATAGCAGATGGATGTGTTAAGGGCGTGACTCATATCCATATCAAATTTGGTGCAGATGTGAGCATATACTGAAGTAACAACTTCCTGTTTCTTGGTGTTTCGTCGATTTTCGAGGCCACGCCAGGGGCATGCTCGTGTATGAAAACTCACCGTTTGTACAACTTTTAATCATCAATGGGTTTAGACTGCACAGCGGAAATCTGAAGTTGATCAGACTAGTACAGTGTGTACAAGTATGTAAATCGGCAAAAATGACCATTAAATCCAAATTGCCGACTTCCTGTTGGATGTCGGACATCGCTCCAAGAGGCTTTTTTATGCGTCTGGAATTGATACATGTGCTACAGAAATTGTGTACATGTAGGTAAAACTTTGACTGGGGGCTGCTCTGTAGGGGGCGCTAGCAAGCCATTTTGCCACGCCCATGCGCGAAACCCATAAAATACGAAATTTTTCGCTGTGTCTGAATTATGTGCAAAGTTTGGTGCATTTTTGAATATGTTTAGGCCCCCAAAATTTCAGTTCAGTTTCAATAGGGACCTTGCACGGTTCGTGCTCGGGCCCTAATTACATGTAATCATCCAGAGCTAAACTGGAAGAAAACAGAGTCATAAAGAGAATTTCTTGAGTAATAAAGACCCTTTATATATCAAGTTATTATAAGAACATAACACAGTTTGCTCTCAATAATCCAACATGTTTGTAGTTGTCAGGTAGTGTAACTACTAAGCTGTGTAATGTTGGACCCCAAATTGCTCTAGATGTGCAGGCCAGATTGTATGACAGTTTCGCTGCAGTCTCTGTTTGAGTGTCTACATAGGTAATTGACAGGCTCTGTGAAGGACTCAGCCTTGGTACATGGTACAGGGCACCCCAAAATTGTGAATTTTAAACTAATAATATAATCTATAATGGAAGTGTATGTTTTACTCTTACAGGTTTTAGTGTTGACACTCTTTGACTGATTTAAGTGTTCAGCAGAGTGATGGCCTGTGGGAAGAAACAGTTCCTGTGTCTGGTTGTTTGTGGTATACAGTGTAGCGCCAGAGGGAAAAAGTTGGAACAGGTTGTGTTCATGGTGTGATGTTTCCTGCTCATTTCCTGAATGGAGAGCAGGTTGGCACCAATGATTTTTTCTGCAGTCCTGACGGTCTGTACTGTCTGTTGTAGTCTGTTTCCATCTTATTTGGTGGCTGATCTCAACCAGACAGTGATGAGTTTGCAAAAAACAGACTGGGTTATAACTGGACAGAGTATAACTGGATCAGAAGCTTCTGAGGCAGGTTGAACTTCCTCAGCTGGCACTGAAAGTCTATCCTCTGATTGTGGATCCCAGAAACCTGAAAGAAAGGAAGTGCAGGGACCTTGAGACGATCAGGACATCTCCCATCCAGACCACCAGACTAGCCGAACCAAATGTTACTGCAAGCAGTGTGATCAGACCACAAGCTAAAAAATTATATTATTAATTATTACATCATAGTAATAATAATAATAATTATTAAATCTGTTCACCAGTGCTGTCTCTGTGCTATGATGAGCTCTAAATCCTGACTGAAAATCCTCAAATAAACTATTGCTCTGTAGAAAGTCACACAGCTGTTTAGCAACTGCTTTCTCCAGAACCTTAGAGAGAAATGGAAGGTTAGATATAGGTCTATAGTTGGCTAAAACATCTGGATCAAGTTTGGGCTTTTTCAGAAGAGGTTTAATTACAGCTACTTTAAAGTACTGTGGTACATAGCCTGTTGATAAAGATAGATTGATCATATCTAGTATATAAGTGCCGACTAAGGGTAAAACTTCTTTAAGCAGCCTAGTCGAGATGGGGTCTAAGAGGCAGGTTGATGGTTTAGATGAAGAAATTATTGAAGTTAGTTGGTAAAGGTTGAGGGAAGCAAAACAGTCTAAACATATATCTGGTTCTTAATTTTGAAGATAAACTGGTACCTGTTGAGGACAGGAGATGATGGATTTTGTCTATAAAAATTAGAATTTCATGAAGTCGTTACCACTAAGGGTTATAGGAATACATGGCTCAATAGAGCTGTGACTCTTTGTCAGCCTTCCTTAATACATTATGAAGGACCTTCCTATAAGACTATCTTGCCAGGTTAAACGAGATTCTTCCAGATTGCTGGAACACCAATCCCTGTCAAGTTTTTGCAAATTTTGGGGCTGGGGGTTATACCATGGTACAAGAAACACCATGGCCAAACTTAGGAAATAAAAGCGCACATTTTGACAGATGCAGCAAACAGTTTAATGGTGCAAGACTGTGAATGTGTGTGGTTCTTCTCACAATGATAAGTGACGATCATTTGGTCTTTCTGAACTTAAGCTCCATTTTTGTTGTACACTGAGGAGCATCCAAGCTAAATATCACATATACAGAAGTAGTGTTCTCTGCTCACTGTGTAAATGGTTGTACATTTGTATTTTAGGATAACTGTATCCTGGTGGATGAATTTTGTGAGAGGACTTCCTTAAGGGAGCCAAAATCCAGAAGCCAACATGGCTGACATGGTAAATACATTGCCATTCTTCTATGGCAATATCACCAGGGAGGAGGCGGAAGACTACTTGCGGCAGACAGGCATGAGCAACGGCTTATACCTGCTACGGCAAAGCCGAAACTATCTTGGAGGCTTTGCACTGTCTGTGTTGCATTCAGGCCGCTGCTACCACTACACCATTGAAAGAGAACCCAATGAAACATATGCTATTGCTGGTGGTAAGAGCCACAGGACCCCTGTGGATGTGATTGACTACCACTCCCAGGAGATGGATGGGCTTGTGTGTCTGCTAAAGAAGCCCTGCAACAGGCCCAAGAACATGCAGCCAAAGGTTGGGCCATTTGAAGACCTGAAGGAAAAACTGATCAGGGAGTATGTTAAGCAGACCTGGAACCTTCAGGTTAGTTTCAACTCTGTCCTGTAAGCAGATGAAAGGTCATTTGGAATATCTAAAATGTGAAGTAGATCAAGAGCTCAAAAGACAGTCAGACTACTTATTAAAAAATATGTTTTATTACATCTTTGGATTTATCTGTTATGATTACATTGTACTCACCAAAGTATTTACTGAGATTTTGAAATGCTAAAAATTAGTCAAGAAGCACAACCAGTCAGACAATCACATAGTTTGCGAAAGAAGCTGGTTATCTAACCTTATCTATCCTTTACTTGGAGGTAAAATTGAAAGCAATCATACCTGAAATGTCGCTAACAATCCCTAATGGCACATGATTCATAACTTCAAGTACGGTAGGTCAACGTTTAACAGGAAGTCAGCCTAACCTATACTTTGTGTAATAATTTTACTGTTGTGTTTCTTAGCCCATTTGACCTATTTTTAATTTGTTAATTTGAAATGACTGGTGAATGATTTACTTTGTTGTTACTTTACTGCTATTTCATGTGTTCAATTCCATATTGCACGCACACAACCAATGCTCCAAAGAAACGCAGGGTAGCCATCATGCAGATATAAAACCATAGATACAAGCAAGTGGCTTACTAGGCTTGCATATTCTTCTTATTATATGCATGGGCTCATAGTTTGTGTGTGTGCAGGGTGCAGCTCTGGAGCAGGCCATCATCAGCCAGAGGCCTCAGCTGGAGAAGCTCATTGCCACCACTGCACATGAAAAAATGCCCTGGTTCCATGGAGCAATAACACGAGAAGACTCTGAGCCCAGGCTTCAAAATGGCTCCCGTACAAATGGAAAATTCCTGTAAGTATCTCACAAGTGTCTTTGTACAGGTTTAGGCAGTTCTTTGGTAAATGGCGTAAAATGTATGTAAAACAAATGCATCCAAATCTCACCAATTATTATCCAAAGCTCACAATATCCAGAATATTAAGAATATACTCACAAACATTCCATTCTCCACATTAAATAATCTAATTCAGATCCACCGTCACACAAAATCAAACCCCAGCCTGAAAAAAACCTACTTCATCACAAATGTTCATTTCTAGGAAACTTTCTTACTCTTGAAGTAATCATCTCAGGCAGGTTTTTCTCCCAAGTCCCACAACTATTTTTGCAAATTCAAACCTCAGCAAATCATTTCAAAAATTTTATCTGAATTATGTAGACCCTAAAAAAAACTTACTGTTTGCTTACAGAGCTTATTTGAATTTCTACATGGGCACTATCTAAAAGTCAAAAATTCTGAAATCCTGACTTGGGAGAAAACACCTCAAAGGATTGGGTTACCTCATTTTATACTTGTAATGACATCAAATATATCATTAAAACCATCTCAGGAATCCGTTTTACAAAAATGAAAACATGATATGGCTTCTAATTGAAAACATTATAGTTGCTCTTTTCAGATTAGAGGAAGTCTTATTTTGTGCTTCATTCCTGAAATGTTGCTGGATAAAATGAGTCACTGGCCATTTCTACTAGACAAGACCTATGGTATCTGTAGTTGGGAAACCTGTTATTCAAAGTGTGAAGGAGATTTATGCAGCTGTACAGGTTGTTACAGAAATTATTAAAAGTCTTAAATTAACCTATTTACTTTATTGTTGAGAAAAACGCTCATTAACTGCCCCTAGCAACTGCTACCGTAGCCTCTATGGCAACTTAAAAAGACATTGGTAGGATGGATATTTCACCCATTACTGATTGGTTAGGGCAAAATTAAACAAAACAGACAAGGTTGGATATTTCATCTCACTGTTGGGGGGACAATACATAGAAACATAATTAATACTAATAACATAATTAATAATTATAACATAAGTAATTCCTGAAGGGGACACCAAAGGTGCTGCTAAACATGACGGGTCTGTTGGTCAATAGACTGTGCAATCATTCTCCAGCCTGGTTTTTATCTTTTCTGCTTTTCTTTTCCTTGGAAAAAAAATCTGTTGTCTGGAAGAAATCGCATTCAATCCCAATGTAAGGCAGGAAATGTTCAGGAAATGGCAGGAAAAAGGCAAATGTTGCTACATGGGAACAGAGAAAAAGAACGTACCCTAAAAGGTTTAATTGTCTTCGTATTTACCAAATTACAGAAAAGAAGCACAATTAAACATTGCATGTCTGGATCAGTACAATACATATGAAAGGTGACTTGTGAATGATTTACTTGGGACTGCAAAATATGACAGGAGGGATGGAAATTGAAATTAAATTAGAGGACTGCTGAAAAGGATTTATAATTGCTGACCAAGGCAAAGCAGTTATGTCTTGCATGTCTTTGGAGCTCTTTGTTTAGATCCTGTTTATGTCCAAAAACAGCAAATACATTACCAAAGACATTCAAAAAGCTGCTTAATTTTGTTAAAGATTAGTAATATATGCGTTAAACTGCCTGGTATATCACAAAGCTCTTTTCCACTGCAGGAAGTAAACCTGGGGCTTTTAAGATCCAAGGTTCTTCCAGCTATTCCACTATATTTTACAACATCAAGTTTTTTTTTTAACTGTGGGACTGACTGCGTCCTTTTTATGTGCTGTTTGGTAGGCAATTGTAGTTAGTGGTTGTGCATAGTAGACAGACAACAATGGAAGAAGTAACACTGATATTATTTTTTCTTTTAGTACCTTGATGTATGCATGTTGTATCACCTCCTGAGCACAGCCCAAATCCAGATCCAGAAACTCAGTTAGTTTGCAGGTCTAGCTCTAATAGTTCCTTCCCAGATATTGTCTATCTGGACAGTTTAGCTTTTACCAAAAGCATGAAAGAACTGTGACAAAATGTCTGTTAAGATATATTGTTTTAAAGTTTACTAAAAAAATGTTACTGTACTGTTAATGTACTGTTTTGTTTTTGCCACAAACATATTTTTTTAGTTTTGAAGCTGATATAGTGATAGTGATTTACTATAGTGACTCTAAAGTTAAGACAATGGACACAGAACGCTTACAGTTGCAATGCTCCTTTCCTCATGGCTGTCATATAGCTCTGCTTTGTCACGGTGTGAAATGTGAATGAATGGAAATGCTACATAAGCTGTCATCCTAAATGAACAACTACAGCAGTACAATATGTCTATATATATTTCTATTTCAATACTTCAGATGTTTAAAATGTGTCTTTTGCTTTGTTACGTTTGAATGAAGCAAGTGTAGAGTATTTATAGCAGCTGAAACTTCAGTTGAGAGGCAGTGGTCTCGGCTAAGAAGAGGAACACACACGCACACACACACGCACACACACACACACACACACACACACTGTGGTTTCCGCACTGGCAGTTTGCAAGGGACTTCCTGAAGTAGCCAAACAAGAGAAAGAATGACAGCAGGGTGAGATGTGACTGGCCCTTTTCTCATGAAACGTGTAGGACAAAACTTTGTGTTCCCATTTACTTGCAAGGCTCGGGCTTACAAGAGTGGCCAGCAACACAACAACACATTGTTTCTTTCTGTAATGTTTTTTCACTTTGTATCTTGTTAGAATATAATTTAGATGACAAAAGGGACCAGCACAGTTGTAAATAATGACACACAGGCCATCTGTTTCAGTTCCTGTTTAGTTCCTGTAACTGAGCTTGTCTTTATTACTGTAATGTCAGTGCTGGTTCTTTCTCAGATGTTAATGTTTGAAAATAGCTGCACACATTTATCAACCAACAAGGTACAGCTGATATATAAGTAAGGTAACAAGTGGGGTTAAATACTATACTTCACTAGGCTACAAGGTGTTTTACATGGGCATATACACATTTTTGATACTTAAAGACTAAAACAATAAAGATAAAAGAAATAACAGTAATGAATACAAAAAGAGCAGGCATTAAGCATTAGTAAAACCCATGAGACAAAAAGAAAACCAGGTAATCGAAACTGAAGAAGAGAGTGTGTTTTTTCAGCTTGAGCCTGTGTGTAAGGATTTAATGATCTAAATGTGATGCATGTATGGCAACACAATTCAATTCAATTTTATTTATATAGTGCCAAATCACAACAACAGTTATCTCCATAAAAGAGCAGGTCTAGACCAACACAAAACAGAGCAGAATGATCGGTTCTGGCTTTTGAAATACCCCCAGTGAAATGAGAGCTTTGTGTCACATAACATCAAAGTCGTTCAACATTTACAGCCAAGGCTGTTTTCAGAGATGGAACCAATAAAAACGTTTTGAACCATCTGCTGCCGAGTGCTACTGGGATTAGGCATTAGACAAGTTCAATACATTACTAGTTAACAGTACAGCACTGTATGTACTATTTATCACAAATACACACTTGCACATAAAATTAATTATCTCACATTTCAGATAAAAATAAATATATGAAATGATGTATGTAATTTTCCTGCACAGCTTATCAGGCTTGCTTTGGTAATACTGTTGAAAGTTTGTAATTGATACTAGTAAAATATAAGTAAAAATCAACATAGAAAATACATGACACAAACTGAATTTGAAAGGTTTTATCATTATGTGACACAACATTGTAAACAGAAAAGCAGATTTTTACTTAAACAATTAGTGGTTTGGTTTGGTGTAAAGATTTAAATATATTTGTTTTTAAAGTTTTAAATTGGTTGTGTCTATGTGCTATTAGCAAATAAGAGTAATTTATAACAATTTGAGAAAGAGTTGTTGTTGAAATCTGTCCCTTTAAAGGTTAACATATCAAAAATTTTACATAAAGGTGCATCCATTCACCAAAGTTTTTAAACCATAAACCATGAACATTGATACATTGATACACTGGTACAGGTAGTGAAGTTACGAAGAAGAGCAAACATAAATACTCCAACTACTGCGTGTCTATTCTTCAGACTCTTCAAGTCAGGTCAAGCTTTTCTTGTAACCTTACCTTGTAAGGATGTATTTGCTATATGCATTATTCTTGATTTATTCTTTGTACTGATGACAATTGTTGTAATGAATGACTGTGTTCTCTTTATAATATTTTGTTCACAATATATTTTTGGACATTCGTTGCCCTGGACTAATTAAACAGTGTTTATCACCATCTCTTACCACACAGTAGCTGTGGATGTGGTAATAATGTTGAAACCTTGGGCTGAAATGCAATGGTTCAGTAAAAATTTGGATTTGAGCAATAGGAATAGCAAACTACATGCAGGTGTTGTCTTCTCTTCTACCGACATCACCTTCTTCTACTTTGTGACCTTTGTTCCATTTCTTCTCTTCATTTTCTTCTTCTTGTGTGTGCAGGATCCGACAGAGGGATCTGAATGGCTCCTATGCTCTGTGTTTACTACATGAAGGACAAGTCATGCATTATCGCATTGACAGGGACAGGGCTGGCAAACTCTCTATCCCAGATGGCAAGAAGTTTGACACCCTGTGGCAGGTTAAACTGGTTATTCTTTTTTTAATGATTCTCAGGATTAGGTTTAGGGTTGTGTTGCTCAATGCCTCAATCACCCATTTTATTCTTTCAGAAGTAATATTATGATTTTGTTATAGTTTCATACATATCCCTTATGGACACTGTGTTAAAACGTGCTGAGCACATTCAGGCTCCATGGCCAGATGTGTAGAAATACTGAAGTCAGGACCTAGCACAAAGACATGACATCAATATCCATCTCACTCTCAGAAAGAGTTGGACTATTTTACACATTCCTAGAAACAAAATTGTAGCTGCAGCCTAGCATGCTCCCCAGAGGACCAGAGGACCTTTACTCTAGCCTCACCCTCAGGGGAAATATTTTCATGTTTAGCCCTACTACTAGGATGTCTTTAAGAATAACAATGTCAACTCTGTCTTATGGGATATAATGAAATGAAGTTTTGTTTTCTGAATGTTTAAAAGACGCTAGTCTTGTGCATGTCCTCATGTCCTCCTGACCATTGTAATGAGTGTCTGATATATGAACTTCTCTCTTTACCACAGCTGGTGGAGCACTACTCCTACAAACCAGACGGCCTGCTTCGAGTGCTAACAGAGCCCTGTCCAAGACCTGATGGAGAAATTGGTAACAAATACACACAGCTTATTATAACATGTCTACAGTAAGAGTGTCATTCAAGTGAAATCCACTGCATATTAATTAAAATATATATAATATATAATAATATATATATAAGTGTAGGAATATATTCAAACCTGATCACCATTTGTTATATGCTGTGTTCATAGGGCTGATAGGGCGACCGCTGCTCCCACGGGACCATCCTGGACTAAGTTCTGCTCTTGTAAGTTCTTGCCTGTGCTTATGTGTGTGTGCGTGTGTGTGTGTAGTGGCATTAATGCATTTGCATATTATCATGGTCCTGAGCCGGTGTCCAAAAAACAGGAAGTAATGTAACCCACTCACTTACATGTCCCATATGATCAGTGAAAGGAAATGAGGATGCTGCCTTTAACTACCAAGATTAGAGATTTTGTTAATGACAACTTTGTGAAATGGGTTTAAATGATGGATGTAATTCTTTTATGTTTTGTCAAAATAAATTATGAATAAGGATTTCAGAGTTAGATTAAAAGATGTCTGTTCATCTTGCATGTGGATGGCTAATATGTAAACCAAATTACCAAAACCAAAACAAAAAATACATTTTCTCACTTCCTTCTGGAATCTATTCATGCAGATAGTTTCAGTTTTCAGTTTATTTGTTATTTGTTTTAGAATCTGTCTCTGAGATTATTAACGCAACCCCAACATCACAGAGCTCGGCTGGTGTCATACAAACAAACCCAACTGGGTAGCTATTATTTTATTACAAGGCATGTATGCCCATAAGATTAATTAAGCATAGCAAAAGAAATCACTCCATCTCTATACCTGACATGTCCAGATTTTCGCTCAGTTTTATGGTCATTATGTACCCTCTAATAGTAATAGAGCAGGTAATAGTTAAATAACTACAGTATACAGTCACTCTACATTCCCCCCAAACATCCAGATGGAAATACTCATGGTAGTGCTCAGTAGGTCATAGATACCCCATAATCATATAATAGGCACCTATTAGTTCTTTGTAAGATTACAAATTGTGCAGTACCTACACATATGTTTTGGTGCTTACTGTACTGGTACCCCATTAGCACAGCACATTAGACCGTAGTTCCAGAGTAATTTCACTGTACGTTGAGGGCTGTAATCAAAAGTTAAAAAAGGAAAATGTAACCCCTCCCTTAAACATATGGTAAAATGTCACACATCATGTCTAATGCCATTTAGTTCATTTTCACTGAATTATTAATGAATTTATTATAATTTAAGAGCATTTAGTACATAACACAGGAATAAAAATCAGTAATTCATAAAAATCATTTCTAAATTTAAGAGCAGGGATGAGTAATTTATGCACATAAATTACTCATCCCTGCTACTAATTATTAGTTTGAGCACATGGATTATTAGTTAAAGAGCATGAGGGAAGTAATTTGAGAAAACAAATTTAATAAATTGTTGGCTAAAAGTTCTATTTTTTCCCTGCTCTCTGTACATTTTGTGGTGCTCAAAACAAAGAAAAATTACCCTAGAATATACTGTATTTCAATATCTTTTTTCTGATTTTGCCAGATAATCTATACAGAATGGGCTTTCAACAGTTTTCACTGAACTTCTTTCTACCAAAGAAGTAGTCCCTATATGAAAACTGTGGAAAGTGTGTTCTGTGGATTAGCCGGGACACTGTTCTTGGAAAGAGATGTTGCTGTGGATTTTATTTACTGAGTATCACAGGATCATTGACCTCTACTGAATTAGGATGGAGGCAGAAACTCAAAGAGGGATATCTCAGAACCTGAGCAAATAATCTGTCTACATGGATAAATACCAGGAGAACCAACCCTTTCATTTTTGTCTCCCTCCAGACAGGCATACTGGACAGAGAAACCAATATGGAAATGTTGTATACAGTATATTTCTACTTTCTGTAGTTGGCAGTTGAATGAGTCAGTAAGATGTCTCAGTGTATGCTCTAAGAGATAAACTTGACACATCTTTCTTTGGAGCGAACCTTTCCCTTAAATCTGTTTTTACTGTAATGATCATATGCATGGCAATTACAGTACCAGGTCACCTTCTGATAACCTCTCTTACATTTTGTTTTCTAGCACAATGCAGCAGGTGGAATTCTCTCCAGACTCAAAACTGTTCCCATACCTGGCCGAAAAAAGGTGCACTCCTCCTGCCTCCTCACCTATTGGTCACAGTAGTGTGCAGTTTGTCTGACATAATAGTTGGCCTTCTTTTGTGGCTACAATCTAACACCATCTAGAGGTTACTCACCGCAATTACATCCTGAACCACAGCAGTCTTAGTCTGTGTCCCATTACATAGCTCGCTCCTTTTATGTGTACTGTGCACTTGGTTTAGTTTAGTTTGATTTAAAAACAAAAGAAAAATTATATGGCTATCTCTAACTACAACCAGGATGACTGACAATCTTCACAGGCAATTTGTATATGCATTCTGTAGTTTCTTAATAATTCACTATGTATGAACTAATCTAATTTGTTACTATTTATAAACAATTATTATAAAAATAATTTTGATACACATTTACCGGGTTCAATCCCCCACTGTGACCCATCCACCATTGTGTCCCTGAGCAAGACACTTAACCCCTAGTTGCTCCAGAGGTGTGTGACCTCTGACATGTATAGCAATTGTAAGTTGCTTTGGATAAAAGTGTCAGATAAATGTAATAAAATGTATAATTCTAAGTCAAAAAGCTACACTTTATGTGGCTCTGAGTTACTCCCCCCTTCAGCTCTGGTAAACCAGTCATTGCTGGTTAGCGTAAAACCCGTCATTACTGGTGCGCCAGCATGGGAATGTTGCCATAAACAGATTTACATTAAAGACTTACCTTGCAGTGATCAGCTTAATCATTATTGTGTGAACTTGTTTGGCAAGGGCTTGAATGTAATGGACGTTCATATATATGTAAAAGTCCTGCACTCCAGCTTTAAGTCCCTTGTATGATGCCACAAATGTGGTTGTCCTTATTAATATCAAATTATATAGTAATTTCCAGAATCTTTCCTAAGAAATCAGATTCGTATATCAGATCCTTTCTAGGAAATTATTACCAGTAAAATAAAATGTTAACATTTAATGCTTTGTTCAATTTGGGGACACAATTTGACACAAATTACAAAAGTATAATTTTCAGGAGTCTTAAAGATAAAACAATTACAATGAAAACTGTTTCCAGACTGTTCATTCCTTATTTATATATTTCTACATTTATTTATGTCAACTGTTTGTCTACGTGTAGCACCTTATCAACAAGGCAAATTCCTCGTATGTGTAAAACACTACTTGGCAATAAAGCTTCTTCTGATTGTGGTTCTGACAGGTTCCATAAAGAGTAGCATTTTATTGTTGTTTAGTATTGAATTAATTTACTTAGAGCAGATTATATTTCAGCAGTGTACACTGTGAAAATATGCTTTATTTTTACTCAATGTTCTCTCTTTTCTGATAAACTGATAACAGAGCAGAGGACCTCGACACAACACCACAGATAATCTCAATCCTTATGAAACCAGGGTGCCCAACAATCAAGAAGCCAGCAAAGGTAAGTTATTTAAAATGTAAAAATATTGTATTGTAAAAATACTGTATTGCACACTCTTTTCAGTGTCTGCTATTATTTAGATTTCTGTAGAAATGTACAGATGTATATTTTCTTTCCCTTTAAAGGGTCAGTCTGTGCAAATTAAACAACCCATTGGGTTCACTAATATGTACACACATATTTACTGTTGGACACCGGCCAATTTTGTTCTTACAACAGTGCGCATTCTAGTGAATTAGAATCATTCTAAATTTATTTCCATCAGTATACTGCCATGCTCCAATTTCCCTACATAAAGAAATACATTTTTCTAGAGGTGTATCATGGAGAAGGAGCAAAAGTTGTTGTCCGAGGTGGAAGCCAACACTTATTATATTACACATTATAGGCCAAGTCAATTAAAACTAGAAGTTTTACATTTCAATATGGACATTATCATGTACTCTATTGTAGGCTAGGGACACTCAGTTTTTATAGATGGCTATTTATTACAGTAATTGATGGGGATGAAAGGCTGTCAGTTTCATGGTTATTTAATATGTTTAGCCAAAGCATTAGTAAACAAATTTAAATATTTTAAATATTGTTGTCTATTAAAGCCTTTTTAATGAATACACTTACAGTGCTATGCATTTAGTTAACTGTTAATCTGTAACAAAAGTATCTTTCATCCATAAACTTTTAACTGAGCTCTGTCTCTACATCACAGTAACAACTTTATGTCCACTGACTGCCTGGAGGGTAGCTAGTGTTTGGAAGGGAGAGGAGAGCTGTGTGCTGCAGCTCAGTTTTTCCACCAGTGTTTTTGAGGGCGTGTCAGAGTAGCCGCTTGGCGAGCATTATATGAGGCGCATTTTGCTTTCGTCTCTGTGACGTCACAGGGATGAAAGGGAAGCGGCTGGACTACAAACAAGCTGTTTTCTGTGGGAGATGGGAACTCCCTTTGGGTTGGACTTTGGGCTTTTTCACTTTGCAAACCTAATTACATGCACTTCAATAACTCAGCAAGTAAGATATTTACAAAGTGCAAGGATCCCAGTACATTTTAAGGTTCAGTGTGTAAGTTCTAGTGACATCTAGTGGTGAGTGTTGCGAATTGCACCCCCACTCCCCTACCCATGCCAGCAGTATAGCTATGGTGCCTGAGACAGGACAAAGATGTCATCTATGAGATAAAAGAGATATAAATTATGTAAAACCAAATGTTCTTTTGAATATTATTGTTAATTTTTCATTAATAAACAACAGCCACATGAAGAAATGAAGTGCAACATGATGTCTCATACTCCTGTAATACATTATTTTACATCTTGGGAGTGTTGGCTCATCTGGACTAACATAGAAGAAAATGAAAATGAAGAAATTCTCAAAAACTATCACATCTAGTGCATCCAGTATGACCACTGACAGATACCAGGACAATGTAAGCTTCACTGTTTCTGCACCACAGCCCATTATAAACCACATAATACATGAATTTTACAAAGGCATTAGCTGGGGAGGATCAAGGCTCCCCTCGCTAAGCATGCAAATATTACCAAAATGTCTTTTTAATTTTTAGAAATACAACAGACATAATTTCAGCTTGTGGTAAAACAGTGCAACGCATTTAGCATGTGAAAGTACAAATTACATATTTGTGTGCACAGTGGGACGCAATATCCAATAAGGTTTTTTAAATGCAAATTCGGAAAGTATTCATTATTGGTCACTTGATAGGCACAGGTCTTGTTATATATCACCAATAGCAGTAAAAAGAAATACATGTTTTCCACCAGGGCAGTAAGATGTGAAGTTTAGCTGCTGATCTGAGCTTCCCTGCTGTTACCGTTTCATTACCAATAATATTCATCATCTGTTTGTCTCAGGAAGGTAGCAGCACATTTCTGTCCACGTAACAAAGCCATAACAGAGCGCTGGAGAAGAACTACATGAAGTTACAATCCACCTACATATTTTTTTCAGCGCAGTAAAAGTTTAGCTGGCTGATGCTTCCATGCTCTAAGCTAACGTTACGGTTTTATTGCCAATTAATGTTGCTGATCAGCTGGTTGTCTCACTAACGTAACCGTAACCAGCAAAGCCAAACCACAGGCTGGAGAATAAGTAGGCGACATGAAATTAATCCATATTTCACACCACTGACAGGGGAAACATGTCAAGTTTCTCTGTGATTATGGCCAGCTAATAGCTAAAGCTATCAAACAACAGTTTGCATTTGTATTGTTAAAGTCTGACAAACAAAGTTAATTACCTGTCCAGCAGAAAACAGACAACTTCAGCGCCACTTTGAAAACATCTGTCCCACATTAACGTTATAGCCTTCCATCTGGGAAAATCCACAAAATCCGTGATTTCAGCTGTCTGTCCCCACTCTGTCTGGCTGTCGGCTCTCGTGCTAAATAACACCTGTGTGCTCCTTCAGTTGTCCAAATGTCACTTCTCTTCTTCTAATAAACCAGAAGACTACTCAGAGACTGTATATTACTATTATTATTATTATTATTCCCTCTTCTTTTTCTTTGTACGTATTCAATGTAGTGACGGGCGTCTACACTACCGGAATTACACAAGCAGAAGAAGAACGCCGTGATGACGAAACGCGCTCGGTAGCGCTGTTTGTTCGTTGACGGCTACGGTAGAAACATGATGACAAAATACAGCAACCTCCACAGCGGTTATGTAGATAGAAATGTCTCATTCTAAGGTAATAAAAACATAACGGTTCATTATGTAAGGTCTTTATACACCACTGAAAACATAGTTATGGATCTTATATTGTATTTCTTTCAATAGAGCATCAGAAATATTACACACTGGACCTTTAAAAAAGAACGGAAATTATAAATTGTGACTCTGGCTTCTATTATCCCATCACTGCTGGCTGATGGAAAACCTTAGTCTTCCTTTAACCAAGCCTTAAAGTGGCATGGCCATATGAACACAATTTTTCCTTGTCGTCATTCCTCCTGTTTATATTAGCTATTAAAATTACAATTTCTAATGCACTTCAGCAGTCTGAGTAGTTTGTAGTACACCATAAGCCCAAATGATATGAACTTTGATCTTCAGATCAAATTAGTGATTTAGTGATGTCCTTTTATGTCTGACTATGTTTGTTTTCCTTTCTATCTGCTGTTCTCTCTTGCACAAGAGGTCTTTATCTAACTGACATTACTTGATTAAATAAAGATTGAAAATAAATAAGGGAATATAATAAAAATAATGAATTAATTAATAAGAATATCTTGTGGAGGAACGGTGTTCATCCGTCCAACAGAGTTTCACGGACTCGGCAAAAAGCAGTGAAGCTGTTCTGGAGACTCGTGGTGGCCTGATCTATACTAAGACAATTCATATTGGCTTTTCTTTTAACTTATCACGCATCTGTACCTAACTTATTTTTCTAACTCCGACTGCTGAAGCTTCATATTAACTTGAGAAAAACTTTAGATATGGAGAAGATATGGGTAGCAAAATGGCAGAGTAATGTTTGAATGTATGTAGAAGCCACTGACAATCTAGGCTTCTGGATTACAAGTTCACATACTGTACAAGACAGCATGGGCGCAATTGGGAATTTTGGGAGCATTCCTGAACGGCTGGTCCATTTCAGGTCAAACCAGATGGTGTTCATCACAGAGTATGGTCTAGACCTGCTCTTTTATGAAAAGCGCTGTGAGATAACTGTTGTTATGATTTTGCGCTATATAAATAAAACTGAATTGAATTGTTCAAGAGTACTGTATATTAGAAATGGACGTAGTCATCGTGATGTCACTCGGTTTGTGGACTGCCATTTTGAAGCCTTGAGTTTGGCCGATAGGGCGCCACCATGTTGATTTTTTGCAACCAGTGGTATCGGACGTGACCATATTTGGATGAGAGAGTGGAGCTAATGGCCGTGTGTGGAGCTAGCTAGCTTGCTAAGCTAGGTGCATCTGTTATTCACGTTCTCTGTCATTTTAACAGGGCTGACAATTTTGTCTAGCAAACAACAGGCTTAAAAGTAAATGTAATCACCAGAGAAAGTGACTAGCCAACTGCTAATAAAATTTACACAGTGCCATGGGTACGAGTCACTCTAGCCTGATTGACAGGTCGCTATGGTAATGACTTGTGAATCATAGATAATCCCGCCCTGAAGCATACTCTGCTTTATGGTCTATTTTCCTCTAAATGAGACAATAATTTACTAAATGAACTGACACTAGCAATTGAGACCATTAACTCATTAGGAAAGTGTTTACTGAGGTTATAAATCAGCTGAAATGGGTCATTTTACCATTTATTCTAATGGAGCCGGACTTCTTTTTGCAAAAGAAAAGTCGCTGGCTGTTTGATAGAATGCAGGTTTAAGGGACTTGCGCGTTTGCATCAGTTTGCTAACCGGAAGCTTCCCATTTGGCTGCAGCGAACACTGGGCCTTTCTCAATCTGTGTTCTTGTCTGTACTTCTGTTCTTGTGTTCTTGTGAAACATCATCTTTTGTGGCCCAAGTACTTTCCCAATACACAAGTTTGCATTTTGGCAAGAATGGTTAAAAAAAAAGTGTTCTTGATACGCCCATTTTACCGAAGATGCATCGGTTGGTAACTTGTGTGAACATGACGGCAGAGATATCCCAGCATTCATTCCGGCATTCAAGCGAGGGGCGGAAAGAAGCTGAGAGAGAGGCCGACAACAGAACGTTTTTTTTTACTATTTTCATACGTTGTTTCATCACTAAATCCACTTCTGAGAAGTTTTGAGGCGAGAAATCAACTGTGTAGGCGTCGAATATTGGCAATTTTACTAAAAATGTGGCGAAATCGAAAATGTGAACATCATTTTCGGAGTTGTGGCGCTACGCAACTGTCAGCGGGGGGAGCTAGTGAACCAGCCCGCGGGGGAAAGCTAACGAGCCGGCCGGCCAGATCAGCTCACAGAGCCCTCAGACATGCAGACCTCTGTAGCCAACACGGCAGAGTCCAGCAACAACGGCAAAGACCCACAGCTGTAAGATAGTTCTAACGTTCGTACCGCTGTTATTCTGTCATTAAATTCTGAGTAATTTTCTAAGGTTTTAACTTAAATCAAGAGACATCTGGATGATATACAGAAAAATTGTGATGTACAAAAAAATCTGGTCTTGTGAAACTTCGGATTCACTAGTATATGTAGAGAGTTGTATGTAGAGGAATATATAGTGAGCTCACTCGCATTATTAAAACAACACTTTCGAGCACTACCCCGATCGTTATTTCGGCGCCGTTAATTGCGTCATTGCCGTCAGGCAGTGTTTTTTCTATCAGCGCAATGCATGATGGTATATAGGGCTTGGTTAGTGACCATCGGTTGTACACTACTTTTCAAAATGCATTCTGGGAAACATTGAGTGGACTATATAGGGCATAATAATTCTCACTATACATTCGTAGAGCACCACAAAATGGTGAGCTTACTACATAGTACACTATATAGTGAGTAGTGGGTGATTTCGGACACAGCCTGTGTCTATCGGACTGGACCAAACCAATACTTTCAATATAGAGGGGGGACACATGCAGCCTCTCCGAACTTGGACCGATCCTCGTTTTTGCTGAAATCTGATTGGCTCAAAGGCGTCGATCAAAGGAGTTTACTTTCCAGCTGGGAGTTTTGGGATCTCTGCGATCTCTGTGGCAGCACAGGCACTGCTAAGTAATGGTATTAGTCTATAACCTGAGATTATTTATATATGCATTTATGTATAGGCATATAGGCTATATTATATATTCATGGCTATATTATAAACAGCAGTTGAAGGAAGAAGGAAGAGGAGGGGCTGCATGAGAAAGACGGAGCAGCAGGAGGAGGTCAATGGAACCAGAAACAGTGACAGGTACAGGGGCAGTGTGCAGGGCTGGGTAGGAAATCATGGCGCTCGCATAAAAGGCCTCTCCGTCTCAAAGTCCCGGGCTGAATTTCAGTCCCAGTACATCCCTGCAAGACAGACTGATGTGTCAGTCACTCCATCACTATTCATCTTATGTGACATGTTAATTTCTCCATCAGAGGCCATGCCAATGGACACAGAGGTATATGAGAGTCCATACGCAGATCCAGATGAACTCCGGAGTTCCACGGTCGATCGCAACCAACTCTTCTTGGAGGATGGAGAACTGGGCTCTGGGAACTTTGGTACAGTCATGAAGGGCATCTACAAGATGAGGAAGTATGCTAAATCACATCACATTACACCTGCATACAAATAGCACCATTTCTCCACTTTAATTACCCAGTATTTTATGATGCCATGATTATGGATTGTCATATATTGTCATAATACCCTATTGATATTATTCTCCTAATCATAAATCATACTCATGATTTACAGTAAGTATAGTAAGTTACAGTAAGTGAGCTTCAGGATACAATTGGAAAAATACTACCAAACTAATTAAACAGCATAAAGGGGAAACAACCTACAATTGCAGTGATTTTTTTAAAATAAAAAAAATTGGACTAAAATAAAATAAAAGATAAGATAACTAGATAACCAATCACATTTCTTTCTCTAGTTTGATTCTTTATTAATGTATTATATTGTCTGCTATGTATCAGAAGGGAGTTACAAAACTCAATTTCACTCTACAACTTGTATTGTGACAATAAATCTACCTTCCTACCTACCTACCTAGTTTCTCTAAAGAAAATTCTAAAGAAAATTCTCCAACTGTGTTGGAGCTGCCAACCTTCAATAGAGCTATCCAAAGACACCACTCAATCCCATCTCGAAACACCATGCATCATAGCCTCATTAGATGCAGAAAGGTGGCTGACAGGATACAAGAGCTGTGTTTCTTTTCTGGGATTTAAACAAGGAATATCATCATATAACCCTTTTTATTTATCCTATTAATCAAACGCCTTGTAGCTTCAATAGACAAAACCCAAATGTACAGTTTCAGATTCAGAATCAGAAGGAGCTTTATTGCCAAGTAGTGTTTAACACATACGAGGAATTTGCTTTGGTGATAAGGTGCTACACGCAGTCAAACATACAGTTGACATAAATAAATGTAGAAATACTGTATATAAATATGGAATAGACAATGCAAGTTATAAAAGAAAATTAAAAAGAATAGAGAAAAATAATACAACATATTTGCAGAACATGTGCGTTATTCTGGGTTTGTGTAGTGCAGACGTATTGCAACAAAATATATAAATTGACAATATAAAAATATACAACAACAAAGATTAACAATTAACAACAAATGTGTGCAATATGCCAGGTTTGTGCATGATGTGAAATGAAATAGTGTTTACATGTGCAGAGACATATGGTACCATACCAGATGGTGATGGAGGAGGTGAGGATGGACTCAATGATGGCAGTGTAGAAGCGCACCATCATTGTGTTTGGCAGGCTGAACTTCTTCAGCTGCGACAGGAAGTACATCCTCTGCTGGGCCTTCTTGGTGAGGGAGGTGATGTTCAGCTCCCACTCGAGGTCCTGGGAGATGATGGTGCCCAGGAAGTGGAAGGAGTCCACAGTGGCGACGGGGGAGTCACTCAGGATGATGGAGGAGGGTGGGGCTGGGCTCTTTCTAAAATCCACGACCATCTCCACGGTCTTCAGAGCGTTGAGCTCCAGACTGTTCTGGCTGCACCAGGTCACCAGATGGTCGATCTCCCACCTGTAGAATGACTCATCCCTACCAGAGATGAGACCAATGTGGGTGGTGTCGTCTGCAAACAAACAGGAGCTTGACAGACTGGTGACTGGAGGTGCAGCTGTTGGTGAACAGGGAGAAGAGAACGGGGGAAGGAACGCAGCCTTGAGGGGAACCGGTGCTGATGGTCCTGGAGTCAGAAACATGTTTTCCCTTCTTCATGTGCTGCTTCCTGTCCGTCAGGAAGTCAGTGATCCACCTGCAGGTGGAGTCAGGCACGTTCAGCTGGGAGAGCTTGTCCTGCAGCAGGGCCGGGATGATGGTGTTGAAAGCAGAGCTGAAATCCACAAACAGGATCCTGGCGTAGGTTCCTGGGGAGTCCAAGTGCTGGAGGATGTAATGAAGGGCCATGTTAACTGCATCATCAGCAGACCTGTTGGCTCTGTAGGCAAACTGCAGGGGGTCCAGAAGAGGGTTTGTGATGGATTTAAGGTTGACTCTCAAAGCGGCAGTAGAACTGGTTCAGCTCATTGGCCAGATGAGAGTCGTTGATGGAGTAGTTTTTAGTGATTTATTGTATTTAGTGATCTGTCTGAACCCCTTCCAGACAGAAGTGGCATCGTTTGCAGAGAACTATTTCTTTAGCCTCTCTGAGTACAGTCGTTTGGCTTCTCGCACCTCCTTTCTAAACCTGTAGTTTAACGCCCTGTACCCAGCTTGGTCCCCACTCCTAAATGCCTCCTCATTTTCCAACCTCAGCTGTCTGAGTGGTGCGTGTTGGTATACAGCTGTCCTCACAGAAGCTGATGTAGGACGTCACAGCATCAGTATACTCATCCAGATTGTTGGTAGCAGTCCTGAAAACATCCCAGTCAGTGCAGTCCAAGCACGCCTGAAGATCCTCTACAGCTTCACTGGTCCATTTCTTTGATGTCCTCACTACAGGTTTACAGAGCTTTTTGCCTGTATGCAGGAATCCGGTGGACCATGACGTGATCAGAGTGTCCCAGTGGAGCGCGTGTGACGGCGTGATAGTCACTGCTAACTGTGGTGTAGCAGTGATCCAAAGTGTTCCCCTCTCTGGTTGGACACTTTATAAACTGTCTGTATTTGGGGAGTTCTTGGCAGAGGTTTCCTTTGTTAAAGTCACCAAGAACAATAACAAGCTACTCACACACAGTATCTGGTCGGCCAGCATGCTCTATGCGTCCTGAACGTTGGCCTGGGGCGGAATGTAAACACCGACCAGAGTGAATTAAGCAAACTCACAGGGGGAGTAAAACGGCTTACAGTTTATGATAAAATCTTCCAGATCAGCAGAACAGTGCTGGTGAATCACTGTCATGTTGGTACATCAGCCATTGTTAATATAAAAACAGATACCTCCACCTTTTCCACACAAAACAAAAGGTGGAGGTGTCTGTTTATGTGTCTGTATATGTTATCACAAAACAATCTATTAGCACAAAATGCAGATCATAAACTACTGTACATAACCAAACCATCAATATCACTCCAAGACCAGTTGATGGAATAGTCAGACACCAGGCTACACCAAGTCTTCCTACCTCTAACAAAAATTAATTAGGATATTAAAGTCTGCCCCTCACTAAAGCAATTCTAACCATTAAACCATAGGTTCACATTTTGTCTTAAAGGGACTATATGTAAGTTTTCCAATGAAATTAATCAAATTTTCATTACCGTATTGTCAGTGGGCTCAAAACTCACTTAGAAATGAAGCACACGCCTGTTTTCTCCGTTGCTTGTATCAGCCACTATTCTGCTTTTAATGTGAGGTCTCCGGGTCGGATTCAGCCCTGTGCGCGCTCCCGAGCCTCTCCGACCTGCAGCTGTTTGCTTCGTAACGTTCAGTTTAGGTTTATTGTGGTTTTACCGATACTCAGGTACACAGCTTCTCTGCCTCTCTGTCGCTGTAACTAACATAACGCACATAATATACAATAAGTTACTGCAACTTCACAGCGACAACAACCCAGAGGAAGAGCCATGCACCCATGCAGCCAACACTACAGTAAAGTTGCTTACTGCAGACTAATTATTATAAAGTGTGACACAATCTCGTTCAGTCCAGCTCACTACCTGTTTCGTTATCATCCAATACATTTAGCTGTGCTGACATTGCTGAGCTGGGTGTAAGATAGACAGATAGTAAAGATAGTTACTGAAAGCAGCAGGCGAGCTAACGATGTAGCACGTCGGCTAAATGCAGTAAATGTACTGTGATCAAGTAACGAGCATGGATAAGTTCAACCTGCAGCTGACAAAACTATTACTGTAACGTAGGTTTATAGTGTGAAGCTGTCACTCTGCCTTTTTTTGGGAGTATTGAGTCGATATTCAATTCAATTCAATTTTATTTATATAGCGCCAAATCACAACAACAGTTATCTCACAGCGCTTTTCATAAAAGAGCAGGTCTAGACCGTACTCTATGATGCTATTTACAGAAGCCCAACAGTTCCCACCAAGAGCAAACAATGCGTTGTGTTGATCCTTGTTTGTGTTGTTTAAAACATGTTACGTACTGTGAGTGTCAATACAAACCATCCTAACACTAATCCTCCCTATGTATTAGGACAGAGAAGCCAGTTGCAGTCAAAATCCTAAAGAATGATGACAACAACCCATCCGTACGAGAGGAAATGCTGCGAGAAGCCAATGTCATGCAGCAGCTGGACAATCCTTATATTGTCCGGATGATTGGTATCTGTGAGGCAGAAAACCTCATGCTGGTCATGGAGCTGGCTGAGCTAGGACCACTTAACAAGTTCCTGCAGAAAAACAAGTATGTACTCCAACGAGGTATTCTGCAGACATTGCTTAGTTCAGATTTATGATACACACCTGTTTAGTTTAAGTTACGTTTTTAAAGATACTGGCCTGTGGCAGTGTAATTTTCTTTTCAGTCGCAAATGAGACGATTTCTTGATCCCTGAATTTAACATCAAAGAAAAGGCAGTAAAGGACAGTGATCTTTGTAATAAAGTTGCATCTCTCATACAGTACTTTGTCTCTATCAAGGCAACTAAACAGTACACAAGGTAACAATGCAAAGATTTTTTTGTTATGCACTCTTGAACAAAATCTTAAGACCAGGGGAAACATTGCAAGTACTCGCATTTCGCGCTGGTGGATCATAACCGGGTTGTAAGTACTGCTTCAAAATGCCAAAAGAAGAAACAGGAGCAAGAGACAAAAAATAGAGAGTAGGCAATTTATTGAAAACTGCATTTATACTCAAATAGGCTGTTCATCAGCTGATCAAAAGTTTAAGACCATAGGCATAAAAAGGTAAAATCTACACAAAAATATGGCTTTCGTGTCATTGATCTTCAGGCAGTCACACTGTCATGATCTCCTGATGGCAAAGGCAAAAGGGCTTTCTCTCGTTTTGTTTTATTTATTTATTTTTTTAAACCTGTCCTGCCCAGCAGTCTGGTATAGAGTATAATGACCTGGATACCATATTGTGCCAGACAGATTTTACTTTAACAAGAGAGTATTAAAATACTCCTTTGTCTGTTTTATTATTTATTTAATTATGTATTGATTTGTCACCGGGCCGGA
The DNA here is from genome assembly GCF_021292245.1 of Micropterus dolomieu. Taxonomy (NCBI): domain Eukaryota; kingdom Metazoa; phylum Chordata; class Actinopteri; order Centrarchiformes; family Centrarchidae; genus Micropterus; species Micropterus dolomieu. The sequence continues at coordinate 29,935,351 of NC_060162.1, read as the reverse complement.
CAGGGGGGCAGACACGGGGATGGGGGGGGCACAAACAGACAGCACCGAGAAAGGACAACACCTGTAAGAGAAGGGGGAAAGGGGGATGGAAGGTGGGAAAGAGAAGAGAAAAATTAAAACAAGAAACAGTCACACACACTAAATAAGCAACACAGCACAGCCACGAGAGCTGGAATAATAATTAATTTAAATAAGTAACTGAAAGAAAAGCATCAGGAATAATTCTACCAGGGACAACCTAAATTTATTTGTGTCTATGTGTGAGACTGATTGTGTCTGTGTGCGTGTGGGTGAATGTGTCTGTATGTGTGTGTGTACATGTGTGTGCGCATAAGCCTGTTAAAGAATGTAGTTGTTAGTGAGAGTGGGACGCCACGACTGTGCCACACCTACCCCAGCAACAGGCAGGCAAGAACCCCAGTAGCCAATAGGGGTGGGAGAAAGAAAAAGAATAAATCAATCAAAAAAAAACAAAGACTCCCAGATGCACCGCGATGCAAACGCAGAAGACCCCGACTCAAATGCCAGTTGACAACGTAATGCCGACGGAACGCAAAAAGCGTAACCCGCGGAAGAGCAGCGCCCGGACCGACCGTGGTGCGCACACAACATAGACCAGGGAGCGATAACGCGGGAGAACCAGGCCAACGGTCCCCCAGCCCAGCCAGGGGGACCGTTGGCTTTCTCTCGTTGAACGTGGCACGATTGTTGAGCTGCACAAGCAAGGCCTCTCACAACGCGCCATCACTGCCAAGGTTGGACGCAGTAAGACAGTCATTTTACATTTCTTAAAAGATCCTGAGAGTTATGGGACAAAAAAGTCAAGTGGTAGACCCAAAAACATTTCACCTGCACTGAACCGCAGGATCCGACGGGTTGTCCGTGAAGACACAGGTTGATCCTCGACCCAAATTAAGGCACTTACTGATGCTGACTGTAGCCCAATAACCATAAGACGTCATCTGCGAGAGAAGGGCTTCAAGAACAAAAAACGTCTTCAAAGGCCGCGTCTCCTCCCACGCCACAAACTTGCCGTTTGGAATTTGCAAGGGAGCACCAAACATGGGACATTGAAAGGTGGAAGAAAGTTTTATTCTCTGACGAGAAAAAATTTAACCTGGACGGTCCTGATGGCTTCCAACGTTACTGGCATGACAAGGAGATCCCACCGGAGATGTTTTCTACGCGGCACAGTGGAGGAGGCTCCATCATGATTTGGGGTGCTTTTTCCTTCAATGGGAAAATGGAGCTTCAGGTTGTCCAGGGGCGTCAAACGGCGACTGGCTATGTGGACATGTTGCATCGGGCATCCCTCTTGACTGAGGGCCCCCGTCTGTGCGGTAATGACTGGGTCTTTCAACAGGACAACACTGCAATTCACAACGCCCGCCTGACGAAGGACTTCTTCCAGGAGAATAACGTTGCTCCTGCGTGTTCTCCTGATCTAAATGTTCTCCCATTGAGAACATTTGGGGATGGATGGCAAGGGAAGTTTACAAAAATGGACGTCAGTTCCAGACCGTGGATGCCCTTCGTGAAGCCATCTTCACCACATGGAGCAACGTTCCCAGCAGCCTCCTGGGAACAGTTGCATCAAGCATGCCGAAACGAGTGTTTGAAGTGATCAACAAGAACGGTGGGGCTACTCACTACTGAGTTCTTTTTTGACACTTTTAGTTCTGTTGTAGGTTTATTTTTGGGCTATGGTCTTAAAATTTTGATCAGCTGATGAACAGCCTGTTTGCGTTTAAATGCAGTTTTCAATAAATTGCCTACTCTTTATTTTTTGTCTCTTGCTCCTGTTTCTTCTTTTGGCATTTTGAAGCAGTTCTTACAACCCGGTTATGATCCACCAGCGCAAAATGCGAGTACTTGCAATGTTTCCCCTGGTCTTAAGATTTTGTTCAAGAGTGTACTACCATTGTTATGAAAAGAACAACAACCAATTTCATCTTAATTTTTTGACCTTCTTGTGTGCTCTAAAAACGGTCCTACCTATAGATTTATAATGGCCCCAATCCATATAGACTGTGGCCCTCCAAAATATCAAACTGAAACTTGATAGTTTCTCAAGATAGCTGTGGTGGTTTGACATGTTACACAGAGTTTTGATACATCTATATATCAGAGGTGATCACAAGTCTTTGAGCTAGAGTCCAAGTCAAGTCTCTCGTGGTTATAATGAATGTTGTATCACCTGCTGCGTTTAATCCAGGCTGCTTATAAATCTGCACAGCTATAAGGAATCCTGTCAGTGTAACCTGTTTTTCACTTACAGAGCACAACCATGTAATGTGCAATGCAATTATTGACGGCTTATTAAATACTGTCGGCTTGTTAAATACCCCCCCCCCCCCTCAGACTCTCAAACCCAGTGTAACGTTATAAATAAATAACCCTGTAATGTTACATGATCAACAATAAACCTGTAACCTGTTTGCAGCCAACGTTAATAATTAACGTGATGGCAGCCAACGGGAAGTAAATAATTACGTTAATCGATTAACGTTACCACAAGATTGGCAAGTAAACAAACGCTCATTCATCTTTTCATAATGAAGGACAGTCGGGGTTAACCTCCCGTAGGTCGTAGCTGAAGCAAGAAGCAAGCTAACGTTAGATGGCCAATGCTGAGCTGTTTACTTACCTCAGGTTACTAACCTACTTTGCGTTCAGCGCTTCTTTGTTTGGGTCTTGTTGAATGAAAAGTTTATGATGAATGGCTCAGCAGCTGCCGGTGTCCACTGAATTATTTGACCTTTATGTGTGGGGGTCTTTTTATGTGTATTAGACCTTGAACTGTAGACTAACGACCTGTGCATGTCCAATGGAATCATCCTGGTCGCCAGTAGAGTTAGAACAACAAATCAGTAAGCAAATTGGTAGAGAGGGTTATCACAGAACTAGATTTTATGGAAAGTTTCATCAAAGTTTTAAGTTCAGTTTAAGATGGTGGTGCAAACATTTAAACTATAATTAAAAGTTATTCACACTTTATTACCAAGTTTTCTTCCAGTTTAAAAGGTGTCTCAAATGATTTTTTACAATTAACCTTTCATCTCTATCACTTGATAAATAAAATAATTTGAACAACTCTTATAGTTAAAAAAGCAATTGATCATCTACAGGCAAACAACCATAAAGAACATCACAGAGCTGGTCCACCAGGTGTCTATGGGGATGAAGTACCTAGAGGAGCATAACTTTGTCCACAGAGACCTCGCTGCCAGGAATGTGCTGCTGGTCACGCAGCACTACGCCAAGATCAGTGACTTTGGCCTCTCCAAGGCTGTCGCTGAGGAGCAAAACTACTACAAGGTAACTGCTGACAGGGATAAACAGTGATGGATACAGTTTATTTGTTGTAGACTGAGCATGGATGGATTAGCCCATCCAGACCTCCCATGGCTTATTTCCAACTCATTACAGAGAAATAGTAGAGTAGGCAATAGGTCTAAAGAATATCCCAATATTAATAAACCTCTATGAAATGGTTTTGTAAAATATATTTTTTAATTGAATTTATGTGAACCGGCTTTTTGTATTTAAGAGTTGCATAGACAAGCATAAACATTTTTTCCTTCAACATTTTATAATTATAAAGTTATTTTGATAATGTTTTGGAAAAAGAAATTGAAATAAAAGTATGGATACATGCAATATTAACAAGATCCCATCTGCTTAATATTGTATCTCATTGCCAAGAGCATATTTTCAACGCCCAGCCATTAATCATAGTCAAACAAAAAAATGTATATCATGAGCATCAGAATATGAAACATTACATAAAATCACACCCACTGTTCCTCTTCCAGGCCAAGGGTCATGGGAAATGGCCAGTGAAATGGTACGCTCCTGAGTGTATAAACTACTTCAAATTCTCATGCAAAAGTGATGTGTGGAGCTTTGGGGTGCTCATGTGGGAGGCCTACTCCTGTGGCCAGAAACCATACAAGGTATGAACAAGTTCTAACCAACCTGAGACATGATGTTTGAAAATGTGTGGTTCACTTATGGTGTTGTTGTATGACATTTTATGTTTTATAGTGTAAAGTGACTACTTCTGCTACTGTGGTCTACAAATTGTACTGACATATTGATTGTGTGTATCACAGTCCTCCCAGGGTATAAGTTTCAGGTTATGTAATGAGCAGTCTGAGGTATTACATAAAAAGATTCACTACTTATATGAAAGATTCCAGAGAAATTATTTTATATAAAATCAACTAAGCAATTTTGTATTGCTTTCAGAGGTACTGAACAATTTCTGCCTAATCTTAAAGTACCACTGTTCACAGGGAATGAAAGGAAATGAAGTCATGCAGATGATTGAAAGTGGACAGCGTATGGATCCCCCAGCAAACTGTCCACCAGAGATGTATGACCTCATGAGGACCTGCTGGACATACAAGTAAGTGGCAAATCATCATCAGGTAATGGTTGGATTAACAACAGACTGTCTTACACCAACTAGGAATAATATGCTGAATATATAATATAATAATATGCTGTGTGGTAGGAGACCTAATTTTTGATAACTATTTGCTGTTTTCATGTCTTCCAGGGTGGATGAAAGGCCTGGATTTTCTGTTGTTGAGCCAAGACTACGAGAGTATTATTATGACATTGCACAGTGATTCCTCACATGGATGTTACGAGACTATGCAAACTATTGGTTGATGAGAAAAACTGCATTTAATCATGGAGATGGTTATGAATGATAAATTCTGTTGTAAAATATTGACTTCACCTGGAGGATTCATTCTAACTTTTGAACAAAGACCGTAATTATGCAAATTACATTTATTTTATTACTTTTCTTGTATCTTCCTGAATGTAAAGAATATGAAAGTTGTAATAAACAATACAAGTCCAGCTTATTCTATGAACAAGCATGCACAAATGATTAATTTGGTAGATGTGTTTTATACTATAAGTGCATTTTATGTATTATAGGTGCACCATGCAAGGTCATTATAGTTGATCCAAAAATGTAATGAAGGTGTTTTAGCATATTCAAGATTCAAGCGCTTTCTTGTCATTGTGTAGCACGACATTACTTTTGTGACAACCCAAAGATGCATTAAAATTCACAATTTAAACAAACAAACAAGTTCAAGTAGAACCAGTTCAATAAGAAATATAAAAGAAGAGCTAAATATTAACTATAAATAAGAGCTAAATAAGTATAAATGAGAAATAACTTAACTGTTCAAGTAGTGTCTAGCAGCATAGGTTATTATTGCACATTGTCTGTCAGCATGGATTATTATAGATTATTACTGCACAGTGTCCAGAAGCAAGAGAGATAAGACTGGATTATCAGTTTCTGTAAATAAATAAATCCCATTATTGTGATTCCTAACTAATGCTAAAACCGCTCAGTATTATACAATATATGGACCAAGTTTACATGTATCTCTGTAATAAATGAACAAGAATCTCATCATCAATGCCAAGATAAAGTATGAGATTCTCCAAATTTAATCAGAAGTTCTGTATATCACTTTACAGTGGCCTCTAAGGACAAACACATACAAATGCAAAAGCACAAATATTTAGGACAAATCAACAAATTGTAGAATATATACAAAAGTGAAAACAGAAACATTTCTATAACCGAAATGCATTTCTCTCAATGTTGTTTGATATGAAATCAGCGGACCTAAACAATTTAATTTTGTGGGACTTCATTGGCACGGGGAACAGACGTTTGCATTGCCAAAGCAAGTGTAAAATAAAAACAAGAAGAATTGTTATTTTGCTATTAAAAATATATACATAACTATTTAAAATGTGTGTGCTCTGTGTGTCTAGGTCATCACACTGTTCTAAAATTGCAGAATGTAAAGTCTCAGCAAATTTGTAGCTGAGACTTAACATAGCTTAGCTAGGAATAATTCCTTATTTAATTGTGAAAATTGATTAAAATATGCTGAGTCCAGCTGTTAATCTTTGTTTTTGATGAGTTGTGAAACACTGCTATACCAGCAGGTGGCAGCAGAGTCAAAGTGACGTTTCTGAAGCCACAGGAATGACTTCTAATGATTGCACAGCTGGGCTGCTTTCCATGTGACTCTTTTTACATTTTTTTCCTGACTGCTTTCAGTGCCATGGCCTCAGTTCTGGATATTTTCTTTTCGTTTCATGTGATAAAAATAATGGCCACAGTTTTCCCAAAATGAAGGAAAAGTTTATTATCAGATATTATAGTTTTAATCATCCACATAAAGAAAAAAGTTAATATATAATAACAATATTTATATTTATGTAGTAGAACAAAGACACATAAAATATATATTAAAAAAATACACTGTATTGCCTTCTTCCTGATATGGTGGGTTGGATATGAAAAGCAGGTTTGACTGTATGTGTATGTGTATTCTTATTATTCCTGTTCAGGAATATTTCTTTCTATGACCCTAGACAAACTGAAACCAGTCAGTTGTTTCCTTTGTCCACTTTGTTGACTTTTCTTTAACATGGAACAATTGGAGTGCACTTTAATTGTTTTGGGACCATTCCATGCTCTCTTGGCGGCTGTGGGTCAGGAGGTAGAGCGGGTTAGCTGTTAATTGGAAGGTCAGCGGTTCAATCCCTGGCTCCCCCGGTTGCGTGTCGAAGTGTCTTTGGGCAAGATACTGAACCCCGATTTGCCCCTGGTGGCTGTTCTGCCAGTGTGAATGTTAGTTTCCGTTTGAGCACTTAGGCTCAGTGTATGAATGTGTATGACTGGTGAATGCAGATGTAGTGTAAAAGCGCTTTGAGTGGTCGAAAAGTCTAGAAAGTTGCTATACAAATACAGAGCATTTATTGACAGATTCATTATACATGTACATACAGTCACCTAAAGGATTATTAGGAACACCATACTAATACTGTGTTTGACCCCCTTTCGCCTTCAGAACTGCCTTAATTCTACGTGGCATTGATTCAACAAGGTGCTGAAAGCATTCTTTAGAAATGTTGGCCCATATTGATGGATAGCATCTTGCAGTTGATGGAGATTTGTGGGATGCACATCCAGGGCACGAAGCTCCCGTTCCACCACATCCCAAAGATGCTCTATTGGGTTGAGATCTGGTGACTGTGGGGGCCATTTTAGTACAGTGAACTCATTGTCATGTTCAAGAAACCCATTTGAAATTATTTGAGCTTTGTGACATGGTGCATTATCCTGCTGGAAGTAGTCATCAGAGGATGGGTACATGGTGACCATAAAGGGATGGACATGGTCAGAAACAATGCTCAGGTAGGCCTAAAGTGTGGCAAGAAAACATCCTCCACACCATTACACCACCACCACCAGCCTGCACAGTGGTAACAAGGCATGATGGATCCATGTTCTCATTCTGTTTATGCCAAATTCAGACTCTACCATCTGAATGTCTCAACAGAAATCGAGACTCATCAGACCAGGCAACATTTTTCCAGTCTTCAGCTGTCCAATTTTGGTGAGCTCTTGCAAATTGTAGCCTTTTTTTTTCTATTTGTAGTGGAGATGAGTGGTACCCGGTGGGGTCTTCTGCTGTTGTAGCCCATCCGCCTCAAGGTTGTGCGTGTTGTGGCTTCACAAATGCTTTGCTGCATACCTCGGTTGTAACGAGCGGTTATTTCAGTCAAAGTTGCTCTTCTATCAGCTTGAATCAGTCGGCCCGTTCTCCTCTGACCTCTAGCATCAACGAGGCATTTTCGCCCACAGGACTGCCGCATACTGGATGTGTTTCCCTTTTCACACCATTCTTTGTAAACCCTAGAAATGGTTGTGCGTGAAAATCCCAGTAACTGAGCAGATTGTGAAATACTCAGACCGGCCCGTCTGGCACCAACAACCATGCCACGCTCAAAATTGCTTAAATCACCTTTCTTTCC